>NC_083463.1:5050312-5305312 GCF_030014155.1 Tachysurus vachellii
GCATTGCATTGTGCAATTATGTTCCGAATGTATTAACATGCCCAAAACATGTATTTCTGGATGAAATATTGAGGTTACAATAAATTGTCAGACAGCGGAGCTGGATCTAATACACCTCCTCTCCTGATTCAGTATCACACGAGAAAAACAGACATAAGTTCAAGGTCAGAATCTCATGCAGCCTGAGAGACGCCACTGTTTCGGGCAAAACTCAGCACCGCATGCAAATATGCCTTAATTACCAGAGCAGTGTGGATGTAAGTGTGTAGTTATTCCTGGGTACTGAATACTGATGGTGTATTACCTCCTCACTACTCATTCTTAACTCCACTCTGAATGCAGGATGGAGACAAATCATTATTAAATCATGCATCAAGTGCAGCCCATGAAGAACTCCAGTAGGGGGATTTTTCTAGAATGTTCCCATACAGTCGGTATCTCAGAGTTCACTCACATTCAGGAAGAAGCAGCTTTATATTTATTTTCCACATAAGATCATATATTAGTTCCATCTGAAATGTGAGGGCCTTTTTTTCTGTAATGGGGTTCGACATCCAGCCAATATTAAGTTAATTTGAGATAAAACTCCAAAAAGAAATGGCACACATTTCTTCAAATTATACAACTGTTTTCATTGCTTTCCAAGATTTCTACATAGAACCTCTTTATGAAAGTGACCCATACTTAGAATTCGTTCTCTGCATTTAACCCATCCAAAGTGCACACACACAGCAGTGAACACACACACCGTGAACACACACACACCGTGAACACACCCCCGGAGCAGTGGGCAGCCATTTATGCCATTTTATGGTGTTCGGTGCCTTGCTCAAGGGCACCTCAGTCGTGGTATTGCCGGCCTGAGACTCGAACCCACAACCTTAGGGTTAGGAGACAAACTCTCTAACCATTAGGCCACGACTTCCCCCAAGACTTATTTATTATTCAATAAGCCAAGCACAGGACCCAGAGTTTATACAGAACCTAATTCTTAAATGAGATCATCAAAGGATGCTAAAAATACTGTTACTACATGTAACGTATAACATCACATTCTATTACATCTCTATTTCTTATGATTTCTATTCATTCTTTTTTTTTAAAACCTTAGTTCTAATATTTATGTGTACAGTACTTGACTAATATAAATGGAGCAAAACTGTAGTGTCCCTTTTTCAATAACCCACGAGGCCAAAAAAAGGGAAAAAAGTATATATAAGGTGTGGTGTGTAGTGAGTAATGATTTAGAATCTCTAGCTAGTCCTTTTAAACTCAAATTTAGAAGATCCAAATTTAATACATTGAATTCTTAATACTCTCAACTTTTTTAGTACTTGATGGAAAAAACTAAATGCTACTTGTTAAAATATGAATCTTTGACCTTGGTTAAGTGTGAGATGGAATGCTTTAGTGTGTGTGTGTGTGTGTGTGTGTGTGTGTGTGTGTGTGTGTGTGTGTGTGTGTGATCAATAAGTCCGTCTTGTACAGCAGCCTGGATGACATCTTCAAAATCAGCACTATATTGTTGGTGTCTACGGCTTATAAATAATAAAAGATGACATTTCTACACAATCGTCCTCAGCAGTAGTCTACCAGTGACAAAAGAGCACACTCACTTTCCACCTTCGCTGCTTCTCAAGAATATAACGTATGACGTCTGGCATTTCTTGTTCTGGTAGAATCACGAATCAGCCAATCAGAGTGTCATATTCAGGAGAACTGATCATGACGTCCTCATTTAGTGCTTAGAGCACTGTACTGATTCTTAGGGCAATGTATTCAGTTCTGGTTTTTCTAGAGTTTAATTTTAGTATAAACATAAAACACTTTTTCAGACATTTGGCACATGCCGTCATCCAGAGCCACTTACATTTTAACTCATCTTTATACACCATGGCCCGTATTCATGAAAATTCTCAGTGTAAATAGTTTCTCCTAGTGACGTAATTCTATGAGAATTATTAGAAATGTGACGTTTCCCCAGGGGGCACGGTGGGTTAGTGGTTAGCATGTTCGCCTCACACCTCCAGGGTCGGGGTTTGATTCCCGCCTCCACCTTGTGTGTGTGGAGTTTGCATGTTCTCCCCGTGCCTTGGGGGTTTCCTCCGGGTACTCCGGTTTCCTCCCCCGGTCCAAAGACATGCATGGTAGGTTGATTGGCATCTCTGGAAAATTGTCAGTAGTTTGTGATTGCGTGAGTGAATGAGAGTGTGTGTGTGTGTGTGTGCCCTGCGATGGGTTGGCACTCCGTCCAGGGTATATCCTGCCTTGATGCCCGATGATGCCTGAGATAGGCACAGGCTCCCCGTGACCCGAGGTAGTTCGGATAAGCGGTAGAAGATGAGTGTGAGTGAGTGACGTTTCCCCTTTTAATTTAAGAGAAGATCCTAGTAAAGATAAAAGTTATTATTATTTAAGCATCTTAAACCATAAAAGAGCTCAGGAGGTCAAAAACTGTTAGGAGTAATGAGGAGGACTTTTAAGAGGTTTGAGTTTCTTTATCAGAGGAGAAACTGGCTGAAAGGTGAAGAGGGAGAAGAAATGTATTGCGTACAATATAATACGATGATGCAATATAATACAATGATAGAGTTAATATGATCATGCAGATTAGATTGTTTAGGGATTATTTTTGTGACCAATATATATTCTGCCTCTATGTCATTTATAGAGACTCTAACATCACCGACACTGAGCCGAAATGCCATAGTGATAGAAATGATATCATTTGTCTCTATAACATTTCTGCTCTCTGTCAGAGATGTTTATATTTACATTTACTTTACATTTATTACATTTATAACATACAGATGCTAGAACATCTCTAATACGATCGGTCACGAACGTAATCCCTACACGATATAGTCTCAAATATCTTAACATACAGACAAAGTGAAGGTTTATAATAGACCAGATTTTGAAAGCGCTCCAATTTTCTTTTTTTTATTGAACAACCAATCACAGTCTTCAAAATCACAGTCTTCAACCAATCACAGTCTTCCTCCTCTCTCAGAGTTCCTCAGAGATCGGTGCTGAATCACTTTTAAGATAAGATTCCTAGTTAGAAATGTTTAAGCTAAGTTAGGAGCTCTTTGAGATCATTCTTATGCCCCTTTTCCACCGAGGCAGTTTGAGTGCTGGTTCGGAGCCTAATTTAGAACCAGTTCTTTCTTTTTCGACAGCCAAAGCACCGGCTCTGAACCAGCAAAAGTGGTTCTTAAGTAGCACCAAAACGTTGCTGCTCTAGACTTAAGAACCGCTTGTGTCAGGGGCTGTGGGCGGGGCTACTGTTAGCGCATTTGATAATGTACCTTAAGTATACTAATGTTTAATATACACTTTTACTTTACCGCAATATGATACATTATCAGCACACATGATAGTAGGTAGCTACATGCTAAGGCTAACTTTTTTCTTTGTTAATGATAAAATAACGTTATGTACTTTCTCGATTACAACCTCCGTTTATACAGATTACATGGAGCTGCACGTACACATTAGAATCGCCGCGTTTGGGTGTTAATGTAGGTTCACAAAGCCATGAGCATTAACAGTAAAGCAACATCCGCCATTGTTGATGTGTTTGTGTTTGCCGCTGCTGCGCTAAAGTTGCTGGGACACGTGACACGTATACGGTGACGTCAGACTCGGCTCTGTGATGCTTTCTAACCGATGGAAAGGCAAACCGGTTCTTAGAAGGTTCTCCAGTGGAACCAACTTTGAACCAGCACCAGTGCTAGCTCTGAACCAGCACCAGGTTCTTTTTGGTGGAAAAGGGGCATTAGAGTCTTTATGAATACAGGACCTAAGGGTTTTCCTCAGTGGCCCAGAAGTTGCAGCTTGGTGGACCTGGGATTCAAACTCACAGCTTTTTGATTGGTAGTCCAACACCTTAATCACTAAAATATCACTTAGCTTTATATGAGAACTGGTGATCAGTTTTCCAACTCATGAATCAGTATCTCGTCAACACAAGTTCAGGCACAACTAATGACTTCAGTCTCCAGCTTTAAAACCCAAACTTATTAAATATTTCAGTTTAAGATAGCCGGATAATTTTTTTAAACACTTAAAAGTGAATAGACTAAAAAAACACTGTATACAAAACATCCAATAATTTAAACATGGTTCATGTACATGGTCATTTGAGACATACTGTACAACATATATAAGTATTAGTTATTTGTAGATGAAGTTTGCAGAAAAAATAAAACAAAAAGACGTCTAAACTGCCAGTAAAGGAACATAGTGAAAATGGATGTTTCCTGGTATTTAATAGTTTTGTGGGGTTTTTTTAGGAAGTGTATTTTACAAAACACTGGAATGTTTTTGAGATTGCCCTTTAAATGGCTGAGCTTCTGACCAGTGCCTTGACAACTGAACTAGGGAACTGATTGAGACGCAACCATTGGCTCAGTGATTGAATAGAGGATTGGAACTGGAAAGCAAATAGCTAAACTTTTTAGATTTTAAGAGACTGGAAATCTTCTAAAACAGTATGTCATACCCCATGAATTGGAATATATGACTTAGGGGCTTTTTACACCTGGTCACTTCATGTGTTTTCTGTGATCAGATAGCTATCCAATGGTAAAAAGACCAGGTCTAAATGCCCTCCGAAACGTTGTCGAGGCGGCTATAAATCTGATCGCTCAAACCACTTCAGGAGGTGGTCTGGGACGCATTTCAGATGAAACTGGACAGGTGTAAATGAATGTGGTTGTTTAAGCCACATACGTCAGCGCTATACTCCTCCCAAACGGAAGTACGTCACTCGCAAGTAACTCACGAGTCGTGCATCGCGCCAGAAACAAATATGTTTTCCCACCAGTTCTGGCTCCGATCTTTCACCCAGGTGTCTCCTTGGGTTTTAAAATGCACTGCTACAGTTGGTGAAAATGCAGCAAACAGTAAATACTGTTTTTTTGTAGCAACCGCATACACCAAAGCGTGTTCCATTACAATTACCCCGGAAATGAGGTAAAATATATTTACATTTTGGGCGGGAGTAGAAAGATAGGATCGATATCCGATTCGCCGAGACGCATTTATGTGGCCTAATGTAAATGGAACAGTTTTAACAAATCAGATAGCTATCGGATCAGAGAAAACACATGAAGTGACCAGGTGTAAAAAGGCCCTAAGAGCTGAAGGTTGATGTGACTGGAGACTGTATACAACTGTGTGAACTCATCAGATCATCATTATGCTTTGAGGGAAATCCAGAAATCGTGATCATGAAACAGTGCAGGTCAGGAAACAGACAAACAGGATAATCATAAGCATGTCCATCATCCTAAACTGTAACACAGCCATAGAATATTTCTAGAAAAACAAGGTTTAGACATAATGAAGCTAATACATACAGTAGAATGAAACAGCAGGGTTTAAATAAGTGCAATCAGAAACAGATTAATAATGAGCACCGAGGCCAAGAAAAAAAAAGTGTTCTTAAAACAAACGACGTTACTAGCAATCATCACACTAGACAATGTGCTACGTGGCGAGAGAGGGAGTTTGTGGCATTATTTCATCTGATTTAACCCTTGTATGTTGTTTGGGTCTGTGGGACTCATTTTCATAAACATCAATAGTTTTGAAAAACTTTGCTTCTTGTAAATTTGTTGACTTTTTCCACTCATAACTTGATTAAATTTGATTTTCTTTTTTTTTATTACATTTTATTAAAAAACAACAAAAAAGTAGCACTTTAATTAAAGAATGTGATGTAATAAAGTTAAAAGGCAAATATTAACCATATATGCTGTTTATATTGCTTGTCATTGGGATGAAGTAAACATCTGTAGAGTATTTTAACATCAAATTTTTGATTGTGTTGAATTAAAAACCCAAAAATGCAGCGGGTCAAACAGACCCATGAACACTGGCTGAGTAACACAAATACAAACAACATACAATGGTTAATTTAAAACTATTTTGTTTTACAGTTTAAATAAATGTAAAAAATATCATTGTTGCTTTTATTTGACTTTGTCTTCTTTGAAGTAAAGCCTTGTACTTTGGGAGTTCATATTGCTTCAGTTTTAACTTCCAACTTTTAGTTTCCTCTATTCTCAGATTCAGTTATAGAACATCCATCATCACCTTCTGACCAGTCAGATTCCAGAATTTAACCATAAGTCCACACAATTTTGTGAAATTGTGTGGAATTTTCAAATGAATCTTTTTTTCTTCTTTTAATTTTAAAAATGAATCTTTTTAAAAGTCTACACTACCCACAATTGTTCAGCAGTCTCAGTTCCTAAGGTCTATCTCCGAAACCCAGCAACAAGCACAATATACAGTAAAACTAAAAAATTTGTCGCGACAAACTTTGATGTTGGCTTTGACGATGCAAGTATTTGCAAAGGCCGGTGCTTTTTGGAGGCAAGTGGTCATAAGGGTCAGTGTTACTTTTGAAAGCAAGTAGACAGAAAGCTAGGGTGCCAAAACATTTGGAGGTAAGTGGAGACGAGCATGTGACATCATCCCGAATACTCTTGAGGAAGTTCCCCACATTGTTCTGAGTGTTTTGATATGTCACATGTCCTTGTTGTAAAAAGTTTTTTGATTTTGCATATTTTGTGGGCGGGGCTATGGCACAACCGAAAGGCCAGTCGGTACACCAATTTTGTTTAGAGTATTACCCTGAAGGAGCTGGCCGAGTTTGGTGTAGATAGTTCAAAAGCTTGCCGAGTTATAAACCTCTAAAGTTTATAATGGGAGTCTATGGAAAAAAGGCCACTTTGAGGACTGGTACTGGAAGTACCGGTACTCGGATCGCTTATAAAAGTAATAGCAACAAACTTGAGACCAGGGTCTACAACATATCCGAATTTGGTGAATGTGGCTCGAAAGCCTGAGGAGGAGTTACTTTTTATAAATTTTTGTCTAAGCTTAAATAGGAAAACAGAATGTTGGCTTCTACAAAGCTACATAATAAAACACCATACATACATTCATACGTATAAATCAGACTGAAAGACTGTAAGAACTCAAATAATCACTCTTTACCATCATGTTGAGCAGAAGAGCATCTCAGAATGCACACTACAGCAAACCTTGAGGTGGATGAGCTACAGCAACAGAGAACAATGTCAGGTTCTTCTCTTGTCCTCCATGAACATGAATCTGAGGCTATCATGAAAACAGACTGTACATGTTGAACATGTCAGCCTCAGATTCTTGTTCCTGGCTGGAAGCAGACGAACCTGATGTGCTGTTCTGCTGTTGGAGCTCATCCACCTAAAGATTTAATGTTTTGTACATGCTGAGATGCTTTTCTGCTTACCACTGGTGTAAAGAGTGATCATACTGTACGAGTTATTAGATCATTCCCAAAATCTCCAACCATTCTGTCCATATTTACTCTGATCTCTTGTGTCATCAACAAGACACTCACTTGATGTTTTAGCACCATCCTCAAACCAGCCCATTTGACACCATCAACCACACCACAGTTGAAGTCACAGAGATCAGACTGTCTCTTGACCTGTATCTCTATGTTTTGTTTACACTAAGCTGGAACCACATGGGGGGCACGGTGGCTTAGTGGTTAGCATGTTCGCCTCAGACCTCCAGGGTTGGGGGTTCGATTCCCGCCTCCGCCTTGTGTGTGTGGAGTTTGCATGTTCTCCTCGTGCCTTGGGGGTTTCCTCCGGGTACTCCGGTTTCCTCCCCCGATCCAAAGACTTGCATGGTAGGTTGATTGGCATCTCTGGAAAATTGTCGGTAGTGTGTGATTGCGTGAGTGAATGAGAGTGTGTGTGCCCTGTGATGGGTTGGCACTCCGTCCAGGGTGTATCCTGCCTTGATGCCCAATGACGCTTGAGATAGGCACAGGCTCCCCGTGACCCGAGGTAGTTCGGATACGCGGTAGAAAATGAGAGTGAGAGTGAGTGAGTGGAACCACATGACTAATTATCTCATTAGATTAGACAACTGCATGTGGCGTTCAGGTGTTCAGGTGTTCAGGTGAGTGTATGTTCAGTGTCAAGCTTTTAACCACCATTTAAAAGAGAAAAAAAAAGAAAAATCAATTTTAATTCTAAATTTTAATTCTATCATATGATTAAGGTGTACAAGTAAAACTGAATAAAATTTAGGACACAAGCAGTTTTAAAAGCTTTTAAAAGGCAGGAAATTTATAAAAACATTTTGCAAACTTTTAAATACAAACTTTTCGTATAAATAACCAAATCCCAATCATGATTACACACATTTGCTGCTTGTGATAAGAAATGAACATCTGTGTGTCGTTACAAATAGCTGCAAATAAATGTTCTGTCTTCTTTTATTTTATACTTATCGCATGCAAACTTTTTCCACTTAACTGTACTGGAAAGTTCTCTTACACATCAGAGTAATGTGACCAAATTGGCTGGAGAATCTACAAACCGTAATTGAAATTGGAGAATCTACAAACCGTAATTGAAATGCGTGATTTTTAAAAGTTTCGGCCTAATTTGCTATTGTGAGTGTAAGTAACAAAAAAAACGCATCTGTTCGTGCACAAACATTGTCCATCAATCAAATTAGTCTGAAGCTTTAGTTTCACACTTGGGCAGTTTCGAAGTGAAGCAGGTCCGCATTGTACGCGACTCAGATTTTAAACAGCACACACACACACACACACACACACACACACACACACACACACACACACACACACAGAGAGATACTTACACATGCACTCACAAGCATGCAGCAACACAGTTGCTTTCAAGGATGGACAAGCAATTTTCTCTCCTGGGTTTCTTATTGGAGAGGCGTAGCGAGTGCGCATTGATTGCTTCTATCAAAGGGAATTCCGGACACACCTATAGGTACTTGAATTATTGATGGATGTGCGATGAATTGCCAAGAGGCGTGTGAACTTTCCTTGTGTCCAATTAATCTTTTAGCTGACTTCAGCCCGAGTCATCGCTCGCAATCCAGATAACAAGATGTTGAGGGGAAAAGAACAACAGAGAAGAAAACCCTCAGCGGAGATAAAACATCGCTGAATAGAACAACGGCGTGACAAGACTGGAATAAAATGCGCTAAGGGTCGACACTAAAGTCCTTTGCTACTTTTCTCCTCAGAACTACAAAAGTGTTGGCAGTAGAGGTGAGAAAATGTACGGAATATTCCAGACACATCATAGAGGGATACGTGTTCAGGTTAGCAGGATTATGGAAATTTTTTTAGGATTTATAACTGATGACTCATCGAAAAGTTTTAAGTATGAGATAGATACACACACACACACACACACACACACACACAAGACCACTCAGAATGATCAAACAACCTCTCTGCTATCGCCGAGAGCAACAGTCACGCCGTAGTCCATAGTGGGCGGGCGGATGCGCATTATGCATGGTTGATCAAGGCCTGGAGAAACTCAAGATTAGGCTTAAAGCTCCGCCTCAGTCGGTACAACAGTAAGAGAAAAAGACAGCAAAAGAAACTAAACAAACTTCATACGTACAAACACCAAAGTAAACCGATGCAGAAAATAAAAAAGTCGAGAAGCCTAAATGTACGTAGCATAACAATTTAACCAAAAAAAAAAAAAAAGTACTGTGATGAATTGAAGGAGGTTCAGGATGAGCAGATTATTATGGGATGTGCACAGAATACAGGACAGTCTTTATGATTACGGCAGCAGCTCTGCAGAATGTCTACAGTATCCAGGTGACATTGTTCTGGATTGTTCTAAATACTGTATGTTTTTTTTAATGCTAAATTTTATTTATACTAATTTGTTCCTTACTGCTTATCCAACATAGGCTCATGGGAACAATTTAAAAATACCAATCAGCATACAATGCATGGCTTGGGGAATGACCACACACACACACACACACACACACACACGCACACACACACACACACACACACACACACACACTGTACACCTAATTATATTTTAGCAAATTTACTTTTGTAAGTTTTGTGAGTTTGTTACATTCCAAAAAAGATTGCTGTACATAATCTCAGTACTTTTATTGAATTTTTAACGAACATGCAATTTAAAAATGACTTCAACAGTTAAACAGCACTCTTGTATGCAGAAATAAATGCCCACATCACATGCTCTGTGTGGATATATGGAGTGACGGATATATACTGTATATAAACAAATCAGAAATAGTGAACATGCACACTCTGAAGAACGAGAGTCAACCTGTCCAGTGGCTTAACTTAATAGAATACAAGCTTTTATTTTGTCACATATACATTACAGCTTACGGTCGATATACCGGTCTGTTGTGGTGAAGAAGGAGCTGAGCCGCAAGGCGAAGCTCTCTATTTACCAGTCGATCTACGTTCCTACCCTCACCTATAGTCATGAGCTTTGGGTCATGACCGAAAGGACAAGATCACGGATACAGGCGGCCGAAATGAGTTTCCTCCGTAGGGTGACTGGGCGCTCCCTTTGAGATAGGGTGAGGAGCTCGGTCACTCGGGAGGAGCTCAGAGTAGAGCCATTGCTCCTCCACATCGAGCTGAGTCAGCTAATGTGGCTCGGGCATCTGTTCCGGATGCCTCCTGGACGCCTCCCTGGGAGGTGTTCCGGGCATGTCCAACCAGGAGGAGGCCCCGGGGAAGACCTAGGACACGCTGGAGGGACTATGTCTCTCGGCTGGCCTGGGAACGCCTCGGTATTCCCCGGAAGAGCTGGAGGAAGTGTCTGGGGAGAGGGAAGTCTGGGCATCCCTGCTTAGACTGCTGCCCCCGCGACCCGTTCCTGGATAAGCAGTAGAAAATGGATGGATGGATGGATGGATACATTACAGCACAGTGAAATTCTTTCACATGTCCCAACTTTTGGAACTTTCTCAGAGCACAAAGGGAGGTTTAAGGGCCTTGCTCAAGGGCCCAACAGTGGCAGCTTGGCAGTGCTGGGGCTTAAACTCCGATCCTCAACACCGAGAACATTTACCCACTTGAGCCACCACTTCCACGCCTTTATGGACTAGTTAAGTCTTTTTAGATGCGATTAAGGAAATTTTGTTGAACGTGGATGTTTTGCTTAAAACCTGGCAACCTTGTTATCTTGCAACCTTCATACTTTTCAAGCTTGCTATAGAAGAAGAAGAAGAAGAAGAAGGAGAAGAAGAAGAAGAACAAGAAGAAGAAGAAGAAGAAGAAGAAGAAGAAGAAGTAGAAGAAGAAGAAGGGAGTCTGCCATTTTAATGGATATTGCAATCACAGGTTCCTTGTTCTCAAATGATTACATACATAAATGATTTGTAGCTTTATTTGATGTTCGATATACAGGTTGTTTGATTCTAATGACTTTTATGTGTAATGATCCAAGATAAAGAAAAAAGTCCACTAGCTCTTCTATGATCCTGCTTGATGTACCATCACAGAAATGTGTGTGTGATTAAGCTAAAAATATATATTACATATAAAAATTTAATATTTAATGTTTGGGTTTTTTTAATGTGACTGGTGAGGAAATGTGTAAAGATTCACAACTTAGGAAGCTAGGGATCTGAGACATATCCGCAGTCTCGACATGAGGCTTTCGGGCAAGATTTTTTTCTAAAAAAAAAAAAAAAAGATTTATTTATTTATCTTCAGTCATACAAAACCATTGCCACAACAAGCTCCAGTGTTGTCCTGCATACCAGTGTGTCTGTCTCATCTTTTTGAAGAACCCACATGTTCTCATTCTTCCACCTCACTTGTCTTTGCTCTGCATCAGCTTCCTGTTTTTTTTTTAAACGTTTCTGTTGTGTGGTTGTTATACAAGCATCCAGTTAACAGTGAAAGTGTTTCTGAAGTGTTCTGAAGAGACCCACAGCAGCTTTTCCTTCATTTTATCCAACACTTCAACTCGTGAGAGATCCATAGGACGGATAAAACACAAGCCCATGCAACTTATTGCACTATTTAATTTAATTTAATTAATTAAAATTTTATTTAATTTATTTAATTTAATTAAATATTGCGACTAGGGGGGGGCACGGTGGCTTAGTGGTTAGCACGTTTGCCTCACACCTCCAGGGTTGGGGGTTCGATTCCTGCCTCCGCCTTGTGTGTGTGGAGTTTGCATGTTCTCCCCGTGCCTCGGGGGTTTCCTCCGGGTACTCCGGTTTCCTCCCCCGATCCAAAGACATGCATGGTAGGTTGATTGGCATCTCTGGAAAATTGTCCGTAGTGTGTGATTGAATGAGAGTGTGTGTGTGTGCCCTGTGATGGGTTGGCACTCCGTCCAGGGTGTATCCTGCCTTGATGCCCGATGACGCCTGAGATAGGCACAGGCTCCCCGTGACCCGAGGTAGTTCGGATAAGCGGTAGAAAATGAATGAATGAGTGAATAAATATTGCGACTATTTAATATCTAAGCCTCAAAAAAACTTCTAGATGTAGTAAACGCTCACACTTTTGCTTTTACGGTGTAGTGTAATGAGGCGATTGATGTGTAGCTACAAGCTGAAAAAATGACAATAATGCGACTTATGCTCAAGAGTTAACTCACAACTTCAAGGTCCTTGGGTCGAGCTTGAGCTCCATGTTCCATGAGCTTCCCGTGTCTGTGTGTGATTCATCTAGTTTCCTGCCAACTCCCAAAATTACTCCAACAGATTTCAAGATTCAAGAGAATCAAAAGTTTATCTGTGATGTGTTCAGGAAACAGTTCAAATGAAATCATGTACAGTGGTGACTCAAGTGGTTAAGGCTCTGAGTTGTTGGTTGGAGGATTGGGGTTTAAGCCCCAGCACTGCTAAGCTGTCACTGTTGGGCCCCTGAGCAAGGCCCTTAACCCTCACTGCTCCAGGGGCACAGAATGATGGCTAACCCTGTGCTCTGTCCCCAACCTCCAAAGTTGGGATATGTGAAGAAAGAATTTCACTGTGCTGTAATGTATATGTGACAAAATAAAGTATTTTTCTATTACAACAGGAGACACAAGACACAAAAATATACTTTACAAATAGTACAAGAAGGAAGGCAAAAAAAAGAGACGGAAAATATTTGCAAGAAAAATTGTATATCTTCTACGAATAACACTTGCCAAGAGGTTGGGTATATTATACAGCAAGTGAACTATCAGCTCTCAAAGTTGATATGCTGGAAGCAGGAAAAATGGGCAATTGTAAGGATGTGAGCATTATAACTGAAGCATGGAGCAACTGAAGAAGGTTGCCTGGTCTGATGAATTGTGTAGATGGCTGTGTGTGTGTGTGCGTTGCTTATTCAGAGAAGACATGGCACCAGGATGCACTATGGGAAGAAGGCATGCTGGCAGAGGCAGTGTAATGCTCTGTGCAATGTTTTGCTCCGAAACCATGAGTCCTGGCATTCAGGACACGTACCACCAAGCTAAACATAAGCTAAACATTGTTGCAGATCGAGTCACGCTAACGTTATTCCCTAATGGAAGTGTCTGCGTTCAGCAGGATAATGCTTCCTGCCACACTGCAAAAATTGTTCAGGAATGATTTGAGGAACATGACTGTGGGACTTGACCTCCTTATTCCCCAGGACTCAATCTGATCAAGCATCTGTGGGTGGTGCTGGACAATCATGTCAGACCAATGACACAGTATCTGAGAGTCAGGGCTGTTTTGGATGTACAAGGACGTAGACAAAATTAAGCAGGTGGTTTGACTGATGTAGCTGATTGGTGGATGTAAACAGTAGTGGCCCATGATGTGGATGATGTGTGTTTGTGTGGGCAGGGTGGAGTAACGCTAAAGTAAATATATGTTTGGAGCATAATTTGGTGATTGATTGATAATTGAAAACATAAACAAAAACTGACTAATTTTAAAGCTAAAATTACACTATTTGAAAGTGAACTTAGGCATTAAATTGAGGTCTTAAAGATCTAAGAAATAAAAAAGCAAAATGGATGGATAGGATCTTTAAATCGTTTTCTTTTGAAAACCTTTCGTAAATTAAAATGTTTTTTTTTTTTCCTTTTTTCTTTTTTCCCTTTTTCCTTTTCCTTTGATGCTAGAATAAATTTAATTGATAAATATTGAATATACAGTACTGTGATTCTCTCTCTCTCTCTCTCTCTCTCTCTCTCTCTCTCTCTCTCTCTCTATATATATATATATATATATATATATATATAGATTTAGCTGAGAGAGAATAACCACTCGTATATATATACACACACAGTATATACACACAGTATATACAGTACACTCACCGGCCACTTTATTAGGTACACCTGTCCAACTGCTCATTAACGCAAATTTCTAATCAGCCAATCACATGGCAGCAACTCAATGCATTTAGGCATGTAGACATGGTCAAGACGATCTGCTGCAGTTCAAACCGAGCACCAGAATGGGGAAGAAAGGTGATTTAAGTGACTTTGAACGTGGCATGGTTGTTGGTGCCAGACGGGCTGGTCTGAGTATTTCAGAAACTGCTGATCTACTGGGATTTTCACACAGAACCATCTCTAGGGTTTACAGAGAATGGTCCGAAAAAAATGCCTTGTTGATGCCAGAGGTCAGAGGAGAATGGCCAGACTGGTTCGAGCTGATAGAAAGGCAACAGTAACTCAAATAAACACTCGTTACAACTGAGGTATGTAGAAGAGCATCTCTGAATGCACAACACATCGAACCATGAGGCGGATGGGCTACAGCAGCAGAAGACCACACCGGTACTAATAAGGTGTACCTAATAAAGTGGCCGGTGAGTGTATGTGTGTGTGTGTGTGTGTGTGTGTGTGTGTGTGTGTGTGTATGTAATTGTTCCTGCTATACAAATAAATAAGTGAATTAATTCATTAAAAAAGGTGGCACCTTTGAAGATCACAGGGAAAATTCACAGTTAGAAGAAATAAAGCAGCAGGACATATGTATTTTTAAGAATTAGCAAGAATAAAGTTTGATAAATGTACATGCTATATAAACTGATTATTATTATTATTATTATTATTATTATTATTATTATTATTATTATTATTATTATTATTATTATTATTGTTGCATGTAAAAGATTTGGTCCAGCAATAAGGTCACATTTTTACATTTTTTCCCCTTCACCTAGTGCCCAGATGCTGTAGGGTGAACAGTGTTAAATGGACCAGATTATATAAATGGAACGCGCTTAAGAAGAAGTAGGGCAGCTGCTGTACACCAGCCTTGGAAAATATTAGCCAGATGTGCATTAAATAAAGAGGATCTCAGACCTGAGAGAGAAAAACACAACCAAATTGAACACAAAAACAACTGAATGGAATATTATGGTGGAGGATGAATTTCATTACATTTAAATTATACTACATTTAATTAGCAGCTCCCACATTTATTTATTTGTTTAAACAATTTCACCACAGTAGCACCTTACTGTTATTTTTGGTGCACAACATTTAACTCTCAAAAGTTTTAGCACATCTCTGATTCATTCATTTATTTTCTACCGCTTATCCGAACTACCTCGGGTCACGGGGAGCCTGTGCCTATCTCAGACGTCATTGGGCATCAAGGCAGGATACACCCTGGACGGAGTGCCAACCCATCGCAGGGCGCACACACACACTCTCATTCACTCACGCACTACGGACAATTTTCCAGAGATGCCAATCAACCTACCATGCATGACTTTGGACCGGGGGAGGAAACCGGAGTGCCCGGAGGAAACCCCCGAGGCATGGGGAGAACATGCAAACTCCACACACACAAGGCGGAGGCGGGAATCGAACCCCCAACCCTGGAGGTGTGAGGTGAACGTGCTAACCACTAAGCCACCGTTAACCCCCCCCCCCCCCCATCTCTGATGTCGGGTCAAATTTCCACTACTGAATACAATATAAATCTGTGCTGTTAATGGTCTAAAAGACTTGTTTCTCTTTGCATTTTTTATTTTGTACATCTTGGAACATATATTGTTTGAAAAGTTTGAAAATTTCGAAGGCTAACATTTCAGATGCTTTTCCTCTTATACACAGTGATTACCCAATCATAGCTGATCAACTCTAACTAGGTGCAAGCTTTCAGGATTTCTCATTAAAATTTCATCTAAGATTCAGGATATGTGGATGATGCTGATCAGAGGTGTCCAATCTTATCCTCAAAAATCTCTGATGGCCAGTCAGAGCTTTCAGGTTTCCATCTAGGTTTTAACTTTGAATTAACTAGAAGGTGCAGCTTGTGCTTGGTTGGAATGAACACCACAGCCCTCGTCAATAAAACTGGGATCAGAATTAAATGGTGCATTGAGGATGAGTTTAGAACCATTTTTTATGGGGTAAAACATTAGACATAAAAAATACCAAGCCAATAAAGAACTTGTAATATAAGGAAAACAGCAAAGTGCTGATCACTGCTCCTCTCGTTTAGTTCACTTAATGGTAAGAAAAACTCAGATCAGAACAACCACAGTGCATCTTTCTGACTCCAGCACGTAGGCGTATGGCCCATGTACGTTGTGACCATTTCACTGTACAGAGCAAGACAGTTTCACTGCAGCTTTAACCTATGAGCTCTTCACTGTTAGCTGTCAGTATAAGCTGCTCTTTTAGTTGCTTTGACCCCTTATCCATGACACTCAGCCCTGACCATGATATTCTGAACATTTATTATAATCCATGTAGTATATTTTCTGTATGTATGCATAAAAAATCAAATATTATATATACATATACCTTGGTTTGTGGACTATTAGTCATTATGATGAAGATGATGATGATGATGATGACGATTAATAATAATAATAATAATAATAATAATAATAATAATAATAATTTATATAACTAATTTATTAATTTATTGATTATTCAGTTATATATTTTTCTATTTTTCATGAAATATTCTTATTTTTTTCTTTTTGTATATTCAGCAATGGACCTTAGTAACCACATTTCTAATAACAAAATGTAATTAAGTAAAAAAAAAATAGATAGATAGATAGATAGATAGATAGATTTAAAAAATTATAATTTTATTAAGCAATGTACCATAGTATAGGAAACATAGATTCTAAAAATACAGTTAATACGTTTTATAGCTTTGCTGCCACTGATCTCTCTCTTTCTTTCTCTCTCTCAATCTCTCCCTCTTTCTTTCTCTCTCTCTCTCTTTCTTTCTCTCTCTCTCTCTCTCGCTCTCTCTCTCTCTTTCTCTCTCTCTCCCTCCCTCTCCCTCTCTCTCTCTCTCTCTCTCTTTCTCTCTCTCTCTCCCTCCCTCTCCCTCTCCCTCCCTCTCCCTCTCTCTCTCTCTCTCTCTCTCTCTCTCTCTGTATGTATACATACCTATCAGATTTCTTTTGAACCTCACCCAAGTACAGAGTGCATTTAAATATGCAAAATGTATATCCTGCAATTTAATATACAAATGAATCTCTGATTTGATTTTAATCTTATAATTGCCTGTTGAACTGTTTGCTTCTTGATATCAGTCATTATAACATTATATTGCAGTTCAGTGATCGGTTTTGCAGCCTGTTGACCCTCCGTGGACTCAATCCCCCAGTCTACACCTACACCTGGTATTAAATAATGATCTTTCTGGATTATCCAGTGTTGTAGGATGTGTACAGTATGATCCAATTTTATTTCCAATATACCTTCAGTCCTGTAATGGCCGTATCAATATAGTACTGTAAATATTAACCATGTTTCTAATTTATAGAAAGAGAGTCAGGAGAAGCTTGTGTTGCACGATGTTCAAGTCACAGTGACCCCCGTGTTCTCAGCCAAAGATTCATCCACAAGCTGTGTCTGTCTGGCAGGAGAACCACTTGTTTGGTTTGGTGTAAAATCCTGTTTGTTTATGGGAGGTTTTATGAAATCTCAGGTTTTCAGTGTTGAGACTCCAGCAAAGAAAACAAAATGTGCAGCTTTGATGACTGAAGGACAACCGGTAATACAAAACGATTAAAACAAGTCATTAAATTTAGATCCTTTCACATTTTCAGCATTGATTAGGGTTTTATTGTTCATTTTGTTTATTTTTTAGTGATTAAAAAGAGGGGGGGGCATGGTGGCTTAATGGTTAGCACGTTCGCCTCACACCTCCAGGGTTGGGGGTTCGATTCCCCCCTCCGCCTTGTGTGTGTGGAGTTTGCATGTTCTCCCCGTGCCTCGGGGGTTTCCTCCGGGTACTCCGGTTTCCTCCCCTGGTCCAAAGACATGCATGGTAGGTTGATTGGCATCTCTGGAAAAATTGTCCGTAGTGTGTGAGTGAATGAGAGTGTGTGTGTGTGTGTGTGTGTGCCCTGTGATGGGTTGGCACTCCATCCAGGGTGTATCCTGCCTTGATGCCCGATGACGCCTGAGATAGGCACAGGCGCCCCGTGACCCGAGGTAGTTCGGATAAGCGGTAGAAGATGAATGAATGATTAAAAAGAAGAATAAAGGGTTAAATGCAATAGCACTGTAATAGTAAAGGCACCTGAAGAGTCTTTTTGGGAAAATAGCTATCGACAAAATGTTTCACTGATTCATCTGATGAAACAGAATTCTCGAGAAGGGACTGAGATAGATGGACGTGATAGCTCTTCTCATTCACGCCACTGTTGTTTTGCCTCTCCTCACTGGTAAACTCCAATCTTATGACAGCTAATTTGTTTAAAAAAGCGCCTATTCTGTTCCCTCAGCCGAGAGAGAAGGTGAATGACAAATGTGTGATGGCTCCTACTGTAATTCAGTCCTAATGGGACGCATACATCTCCGTTACTTCATTCATGCCAATTATTCCAGAATATTTTTAGGAAATGAGAACTAATAGCCTCAATCAGCACACCTTAATATACCTTATTCCAAAGATCAGAGGACGGCATTAAATATTACACACTGTTCCTTCCTCCTCCATGAATAATTTGAGAAAAAATTTGACTAATTTGATGACACTGCAGTATGGACACGGTACTATA
This sequence comes from Tachysurus vachellii, assembly GCF_030014155.1. Taxonomy (NCBI): domain Eukaryota; kingdom Metazoa; phylum Chordata; class Actinopteri; order Siluriformes; family Bagridae; genus Tachysurus; species Tachysurus vachellii. The sequence continues at coordinate 5,069,154 of NC_083463.1, forward strand.
CTGATAAAGGATAAAAAAAAAAAATCTTAAATTGGAATGTAATTCAGAATATTATGAATCAAAATGCATTTTATTTCTCAAGAACTTACAGTAGTGAAAGTGGTGTAATATAGAGTGCTGCAGAGATGACGTACACTCCAGTGACTTTAGATGGTTGCATAAAATATCCTTCACAATTAAACACGACTATCTATGAATCGAAGCCTAAAAACAACTTACGAAGATAGTTATATAAAGATACAAACGAACTACTACGGAAAGTCACATGACTTTAACATCACCACTATTAAGGTTTCAACTCTTTCAATCTTTACTTCAAATCATGTTCCCTGATAGCACGGTGGCTTAGTGGTTAGCACGTTTGCCTCACACCTCCAGGGTCAGGGGTTCGATTCCCGCCTCCGCCTTGTGTGTGTGGAGTTTGCATGTTCTCCCCGTGCCTCGGGGGTTTCCTCCGGGTACTCCGGTTTCCTCCCCTGGTCCAAAGACATGCATGGTAGGTTGATTGGCACCTCTGGAAAAATTGTCCGTAGTGCGTGAGTGAATGAGTGTGTGTGTGTGTGTGTGTGTGTGCCCTGTGATGGGTTGGCACTCCATCCAGGGTGTATCCTGCCTTGATGCCCGATGACGCCTGAGATAGGCACAGGCGCCCCGTGACCCGAGGTAGTTCGGATAAGTGGTAGAAAATGAATGAATGTTCCCTGATAAAGCTTTTATTGTGGATGAATCTGAATATATGAACAGTTGTAAGTTTGTAAGTGTTTGTTATTAGTTTAAACACAATGTAATAGCTGGTGTTAACAGTTTGTTAACAGTCATTTAACCAAAAGAATATCAGTGATCTTTCATGCACCAACTCAAAATGGATTTAATTAAACATTCTCATCAAGCTACAATTACAGTAGATACATGAACTTATAATACACCTCGATATATGCACCTTATTCCACAGCTGTTATTTCACACCACTTATTCCACACTATTCATATCCATTTCATATCCGCAATCCGCATCCCTGATTCCACACCCTATCATTCCATTTGCTCGTTCGACACCTTCACCTTGCGATATACTCACCAGCCAACGCAAACGTTGATCCATTTATAAACAAACTCCTTGGCTGGAAGTTGTAGGTTAAAAAAAAAACATTACAGCTTATATATTTTTTGAAGAAGCCTCCTGCCAATTTGTATTAACCTGCAGCAAAAGTATTTATCACTTGACCCATAAATCAAATAATACACAATGTGGATTGATATAAAGAAAAATAAGAATTGATTCAGCTTCAGCACTTTCAGGGATGGAACAGAATAGTCACATACACTTTTTTGACCAATCAGAATCAAGAGTTCAACAGCAGTGTTGTATCAAGTGTGTGCATTATTTATTTAATGAGTCAGGGGTTAAATACTTTTACTCATCCTAATACATCATTGTTTCTATAGTAGCAATATACACAGTGGCTTTACATGAACAGATAATTGATGTAAGGAGACATTGATACTGTACGTGCGGCCAAAGGTGTACAGTACATACATATTTCATGAAGAAGAAGCCAACCCTGTGAGGATCCTGAGGCATCTAGAGATGTATCAGCTCCAATTGGATTCTGCTTCATGAAGCTTTCGGACATTCAATGAGAAGATGCTGACTCCATGGTCTTTGAGGACAATGATCTCCTAATCAATACAGAATTGTCAGACAGTATCTGACTGTGGCAAGGACATTATTCATAATAACACTCTTTGGTGTTTATAACAGTTTATAATCACACCCTCCAGTGTCACCCAAATGAGGATGAGGTTCACTTTTGAGTCTGGTTCCTCTCAAGGTTTCTTCCTCTTCCATCTAAGGGAGTTTTTCCTCACCACAGTCACCTCAGTCACCTCAGGCTTGTTCATTGGGGATAAATACAAACACATTTAAATATAAGTCTAATATTAATCTTGAACTTTTTTATAACTATATTTCTTATGTCCTGTGAACCTGCTTCGATTCAATGCCCATCGTTAAAAGTGCTATACAAATAAAATAAAATTCAGTTGAATACTAAAGTCTTTAAAACTCTTCTTTAAAATTTTTCACAACTCACACAATTCATGTTAAGGTACATTTCTTTCGACAAGCCAATTAACACGTCTCTTTGTTCACATCAGAGGGAATTTTAAATCAATCGATTAGATTTAGATTACTATATCAGAATTCCTGTGGGTCAAAAGCTAGCACACAACAAACTAACTGTCTTTATAAATAGCTTCCAGAAACTGATGTAATGATTTGAGAAGCTTCTGAACAGTCCATTGTCATAATTAGGGGATAATTGGGAGTGCACCTGAGGCCGTATTTAATGGCTAGAGGACGTATTTAATGGCTAACCACTAGAGGTAGAGGTATTGTCTCAATGAATTTCCTTCAGTTCAGTAGCTTAGTGCACTGAACAGGGAGTTAGAAAATTACGAGCTATCTCTTAAAAAATGCAGGAAGCATTGGCGTTTCTGTCAGGACTCAGCCCGGACTTTGGCCACGTGCATCTGTTTACGTTTCTCGTCACGTGTCTGCCCTGCCTTCGTCTGCTCCTCCCTGTCTACACACCTGTTTCCTATTGTGATTATCCTGTGTATTTAACTGTGCCGCGTTGCCTTGTGCAGCGCGGAATCTACCTTTGTCTTGTCCTTTCTTTAGTCTGTGTGTTGTTTAGTGTTTCCTTTGTTATTAAAACCCCGTTTGTTTTGCTATCCTGCGTTTGGGTCCGTTTCTATCCCGCGTCATGACAGTTTCTTACTGGAAATCTGGATGTCATATTTTTTGAAGCCTCTCAGCTCAAAAAAAAAAATGAATTTTTCTACAACTGTAAATAAGTAGCTTGTTATAACTGTATCTCTCACGTAATTACTTGCATTTGTGTTCTACGTGTACAGTATATACAATATATTTAAGTCTAATGATTTTAACACTTTGTAAAATATTCACTAGCTAGAAATCTAAGTATTTTTCATAATGTAATTTAAACAACATTATAACATGATGAGAGAAAGATATCAGTCCTGCCTATTGTTGTTAAAAGTCATTGGTAATGTTTTACAAAGCGACTACAGAGTCATGTTGCTGGAGTCATCAGTGTCCCAATTTGTAGTGATCCAGGGTACTTAGTAGTACATGATATAGCGATTCACCACTTAGGGAGCTAAGAAGCTCTTTTACCATTAATTCTATGGGAAAAACCAGGCAACTCAACCTAAAGTTATTGTGGAAAATACATAACTATATGAAATAACTTTATGTACATTGTATGTACACCAGTAACCAAGAAATACAGAAATACTATCTGTACATATAATAAACTAGGGTACGCAATGAATGTACAGATAGATATGATAATAGATAGTGAATAGATAATGACAGAGTTTACTGGGGTGGATGGGGCTGTCTTGATGGAAGGAGTTAGGAAGAGACTTTGATGATATTGTGTGTTCTGAACAGACATTTACTGTGGTGAAGAGACTCAACGGTAGGAATTTGTGTGCCAGTGATATGCTGGGCTTTTTTCACCACCATTTGCAGTGATTTCTTTTCACACTCTGTGGAGTTGCCATACCACACTGTGATGGAGTCCGTGAGGATGCTCTCTATGATGCAGCGGTAAAAGCTGGTCAGGATCTCAGGGGATAGATAAACTTTTTTAATTCTCCTCAAAATGTTGCGCCTTCCTAACCAGAGTTGAAGTGTTATGGTGCAAGAACAGATCCAAGGAGCAAAAAAAGGTACATTCTATCACAAGATACAAAAATCCTTGGATGATGTTGAAACAACAGTCAGGAATGAGGCACCAATGAAGTTTAGAACTGGGGCATAGAAGCCTTTGTTATCGGCACATATACATTACAGCACAGTGGAAATCTTTTCTTCACATACCCTAACTGAGGAGGTTGGGGTCAGAGTGCAGGGGCAGCTATGATACAGCGCCCCTGGAACAGGGAGGGTTGAGGGCCTTGCTCAAGGACCCAGCAGTGGCAGTTTGGCTGTGCTGGACCTTGAACCCTGATCCTCCGATCAACAACCCAGAGCCTTAACCAGTTGAGCCACCATTGCCCCTTATGCCAAGACTGGTATACAAAAGCCAGACTGAAATGCACAGATGGCCACCAGACCTTTTGAGAAGTCTTTTCTTGTCACCTTAAATAATAATGGTACTGTTTTTGCCATAACGATCGATGCTATGTAAGGAGGAAAAAGTGCAAGGCCTTTAATCTGAAGAAAATCTCTAAAAAAAAAGAAAATTTTTCTACTTCTATAATTATTTAGTTGTAGAATCTTCTAGACCTGGAATCATCTTCTGTACAGTATATTAACTTTACAGTCTCTATTGTATATAGCATTTATGGAGAAAGACAGTATAAGCACTTTAAATCAATCTTAATTAATGCTGAAACTTCATGTTATATACGTGTTATATACGTGTTATATACGTGTTATTGTAATATTAACTTCACAAAAGTGAAAAAAGAGAGGCGAGTAGCTAATAGCTGCTTTAATAAAACAGGAACTAACACGTTAGACAGATGTTAGATTGACTGTAACTTTACATAAATAAAATAAATGAAATTTTGTTCTTTAACTAATAACATTTTTTAACTGCTGTCAGATTGCTGGAGTATAACAGGAATAAAACATACTGAGGTGGGAAATTCCTTAAAAATACTTAAGGGAGTTAATAATCCCATCACTCAATCCCACCACTGATTAATGTCCTAGAAAAGAATTAATGTAGTGATTTCTTTCTCACATAAGGAAATGGGGAATGACGTGAAGTGAAGTGAAGTGAAGTGAAGTGAAGTGAAGTGAAGATAAGAATCTAGAATCATGTAAATTCTTAATGTTTTACTTGTACAATTATTCATTTGGACAAACATCTACATTTAACCCTTGTATGTTGTTTGTATTTGTGTTACTCAGCCAGTGTTCATGGGTCTGTTTGACCCGCTGGATTTTTGGGTTTTTAATCCAACACAATCAAAAATTTGATGTTAAAATACTCTACAGATGTTTACTTCATCCCAATGACAAGCAATATAAACAGCATATATGGTTATTATTTGCCCTTTACCTTTATTACATCACATTTTTTAATTAAAGTGCTACTCGTTTTTTCTTGTTTTTTAATAAAATGTAATAAAAAAGAAAATCAAATTTTATCAAGTTATGAGTGGAAAAAAAATCAACAAATTTACAAGGAAGCAAAGTTCTTCAAAACTATTGATGTTTATGAATATGAGTCCCACAGACCCGAACAACATACAAGGGTTAAATATTTTACTTCTTTGATCAGTAGCAGAATCGTCTACAACTGGAATGTTCTCAAATCATTTAGTTGTAGAATCTTCTATATCTGGAACGAGACTTCTTCTGTAATTTACTTATCTTCGGTCTTCTAAATCTTCGACTTCTATCAATAATATTTGTAGAATGTTCTGGATGTGGAATCTTCTTTAACCATGTTGTATTGAGAATCTCCTACAACTGGAATGTTTTAATTCTTTAATCTACTAGTTGAGCACAAGTCAGATTTATTGCTCATCTATGTAGTGTTCAATGAAAATCTTGTATTTTTTTTTCTACAATGAAACCATATCTTCAGAAATGTGTGTGAAATGAATCAGCCTTTAGGAGAATGTGGAGATGGAATAAACTGAGTGTGAAATTCAGAACACAGTGTCCTTGTTAGTCAAGACTCCTCTATCATTTTGCTAGATACCAGATCTATTTAAAATCTTGTTCAGATGTGTGTCGAGGGCTGGTTGTACATTCAACGCTATTTGATGCAGAGGAAAAAAGTCAAGCCTTTTGGCTTCCCTCTGCCTTTCTTGTTTCAAAATGAAATCGCAACCCTCGCATTGTCTCATGGGCCTTTTGTAGACATCTAAAGATGCTAACGCATTGAAACGTGTTGTAATTGCAGTCGTTCTCCTTCTGCCATCTCTGAATTTATTTCATCCCTTTTGCAGAATTTGCTTCTCTCTCATGATAAATTGGGCTGTGAGTTGTGCAGAAGATTGCTACCTGAAGGATATGATATCTGCTAAAACCTGACATGCATCTCATTTAGGCGTTTCCTTTTTGTCTGCCGTTCATTTCTGTTTTTATTTTCATTCCTCCGCGTAGGTGAGCGCGTGGGCCGAGCCAGCAGTTGTTAGCTCAAATGTCTTCGTGTTTTGCTAATGGATTTGTAGGCTGGCAACGATGTAATGGGCCTCGTTCGTTCTTTTGTTCTTTTTTTTTTTCATGGGCGCAAAGATAAATAAATAAATCGCAAGTTCATCATGCAAATTTTCGCCTGGCGACCGTCGCACATTCTTCAAACAGACACCTCCTTTGGAGAGAGAGACGCCAACTGATAAAGTGACAAATGAGCTACAGATCTCTACATGAGATGCCTCCTCCCTCTGCTTTTGTGTCCCTGTGTGTGTGTGTGTGTGTCTGTGTGTGTGTGTGTGTGTGAGAGAGAGAGAGAGAGAGAGAGAGAGTGTGTGTGTGTGTCTATTGGGAAAGAAAGAGTAAAACTGGGTCGATGCACTGAACATCAGTCATAACACTATCACGCAATTTCTATGCATGTATAAATCTATTTCTACAGCCATATCTTAAGATACAGGTTAAATGTCACTTTAAAAGCAATAGCACTTATTTTAATATACTACAATTAAATTACAAATTTTTATTTAAGTCATTAACAGAGATTGCAAAAAAGCATGTTACAAGCATGTTTAATTACACGTTCATTGAAAAATGAACTCAAATATTGAAAGTAATATGAAATATGAAAAAAATATTAATGTCACAATGAATGTTACATTTTCACTTTTTTTAATCTGATTTGGCACTTTACACTATTTTTATATTTTATTAATCATTTCATTGTTTTCTTGTTATTCTGTGTTATTCATTCATTCATTCACTCACTCATTTTCTACCGCTTATCCGAACTACCTCGGGTCACGGGGAGCCTGTGCCTATCTCAGGCGTCATCGGGCATCAAGGCAGGATACACCCTGGACGGAGTGCCAACCCATCACAGGGCACACACACACACTCTTATTCACTCACGCAATCACACACTACGGACAATTTTCCAGAGATGCCAATCAACCTACCATGCATGTCCTTGGACCGGGGAGGAAACCGGAGTACCCGGAGGAAACCCCTGATGCACGTGGAGAACATGCAAACTCCACACACACAAGGTGGAGGCGGGAATCGAACCCCCAACCCTGGAGGTGTGAGGCGAACGTGCTAACCACTAAGTCACCCTGTACCCCCTGTGTTGTTCATATAATAATAATAATAATAATAATAATAATAATAATGATAATAATAATGATAATTATCATTATTATTATCATTATTATTATCATTATTATTATTATTATTATTATTATTATTATTATTAATTTGGCTGTTAACCTTTTTTCAATCTTTTAAATATTAATATGATAGAGTATCAGCTGGTAAACACACAGAGAAACTTTGGAAGCTGATGTGTTTGAACCCGAGTGTACAGATGAGGAAGTTCCAGAGCTGGACAGATTAATAGACTAAAGTAATGCTGAGATAAAGTAAAGGGTAAATCCATCTACAGCATTATCAGCAGGTATTCAAATGGCATTTTGGGTAATGTATGAAAAGGTTATCCAAAGTGGACAATAGACCAATGATAGGAAATCACAATTTCATTACAAATCTTGGATGTCAATGAAAAAAAAAATCACGTTAACTCCCAGTTTCCCAGAGGACAGAAATTTTCATTTGCACCGGTTTTACTGTGTCGCTGTTCAGTTTTAAATGTCTTTATCATGCCTCAGTCTGCAGTGCTGGTTAATACAGAGCTCGTATGAAATTAGAAACTTAGAGCTTTAGGAATTTGTGTTTTTTTTTTATAAGTATTTCTGTATTTATCTAGTATAAAAAATAAAGTAAAAAAAAATAAATAAAAAATTTCCTCTTTTTTCCCACACAAATGTTCGTATCTTTAAAGTAAACGGTGATCAAAACCGTGCTCTGCTCTCTGAGATGGGTGTAAAATTTGAAGGTTAAAAACTGAGTGAAAAACACCTCTCACACAAAGCCAAAAGAATCCTGACTCGTTTTACATCAGACTTGCGAAAAAAAAAACAAAATAATTAATTTGTTTATACTGATCGAAAATGTCTCATATGTAGATTTCCATTTCTTTGGCAGACTGGAACGCCAGTGTACTGCTGAAAATGGTTCATTATAATGATAATTATACACGTTGTTCCTTTAAACATTTTATTCAGTGGGATTTAATAGGCTGAAGCTTATAAAGCTAGTTTGGATTAAATTTACAAAAAGAATCATACTGGCAAAGAGAGACTTTGAGACTTTCTGTGGGAGAGAAATTGACAGAAAACATTTAGAGAGTAGAGCGAGAGAGAGAGAGAGAGAGAGAGAGAGAGAGAGAGAGAGAGAGAGAGAGAGAGAGAACTTGTATGACAAGGACAGATGTTCTTTGACCATAAATAAATGCACTTTGTTCCTCCAGCCTTACAGAGCCCTCAAAACCCTCTTGTCTCTGGTCCACTTGTGTTAGAATTAATAAAACACAAGGTCACAGAAAGCAAGACAGACAGAGAGTCAGAAAAGCAGAGACCATGGTGAATGACACAGCGCTGACATATATTGGCTCCCGTGAACTCTCCTGGGACTTCTGCATTTTTATCTTTCTCATAGGTTTGCACCCGGCGACGACATAAATATGGCCTTTCGATCGATGCGAGTCTCACATTAGCATGGTAGGACACTGATAGCGCTGTATTTGCCATGTAGAAAGCAGAAAGGTGTCAGATATTGACTGTAAGACTGAATACCACACCTCTGAGCCATAGCAAGGACCGCAGCGGGACGACACAATATACACTGCTGTTCATTTAATAGTTCAATAGTCCTAGCATACGCTAGCTCGATCTTATTGGAATTAGCCCAGAGTGCACCACAGTGCATATGTATTCCTCATCCAAACATTTCCATATAACCAGAGCCACAAGCTGATCGATTACTAACCCTGATATGCAGGAGATCGCTGCAACGATCCACGAGAAACTGATGGTGGTGCTCCAGCTGTATCGGCTCGTGATCTTAGTGCCAGCGTTCATCTGTTCCCATCATCGCTGCTTCGTTTAGTTATAAGGCAAGACATTACAGATAGAACAACCTTTATGGAGACAGATTTTATTTAGTATTTTAGAAAAAACTTACAGTACATGTCAAATAAAATGGCAAAAACTTGGCAGAATATTTGGTCACATATCCCTGAATTTTCTGCACTAGTATTTATTTGTTTATTTATTTATTTATCAGAAGAAAAATCTCTGAAAAACTGAAAAAGAAAAGAAAAATTGTTGAATTTATTAATTTGTCCACGTTTTTTTTTCTGCAGTTTTAATTTTTCTTGATTTAAATTTTTTTTTATCTTAATTTTTTTTTTTTTATTACAATTTTTTAAAATCTTTTTAATCTGTCTAAAATAGTAAAGAACACATGCTTTTTTTTGCCCAGTTTTAAAAACTTTTTTTTTATTTACTTACCTTTACTGTCAAGCCTTATATTTTAACCACATAGTAATATCATCTGTCATAGAATGCAAGCTAGGAAAATGAAATAAAATAAAATAATAAAAAAAAAGCTTCAGACGTCTACCTCTTCAGACGATACCTAGAAAATCACTTCATTATTTTCCCCCAACACATCCTTTCCTGTTGATTGTTTTCTGTATTGCGTCTTGGTTTTCTCACATTGGTTACAGCCCCCACCACTTGTACAAACCAGCGTGCATCTCTAAGCTTTCAAATAATGAACTGAAAATGAATCTACTTTTTTTATATATAGTGTTATTCAGAATATTGGGATTTTAAAGTTGATTGTTTAGGGTAACATGATGTAAAATGATGAAACAACTGAGGAATGAAAATCAGAGAGTAGTTTCGGAGAGAAGGGGTTTGTAAATATTGCTGAAAGTATTGTTGTTGGCGTGCTAAATATATGTACATGGTGATGAACCAATAACAGTAAACAATTTCCAGGTTCCATCTGTCACCATGAACACATTTTCACTGTAGGGTAGTTTTTTTTTTAAACTGCTAAAGCACTTACTTTATGTTTATATCTTGTTAATAATTGTACCTATTGTAATTCTTTATTTCTTTCTACCTTTTTTCTTTTACACATTTTATTATTCTGTTATTATTTATTTATTTGTTTGTTTGTTTGTTTATTTGTTTGTTTGTTTGTTTGCCAGTGAACCTTTTTTTAACTTTTTTGTTTGTTTGTTTTTAACCTTTTTTTTATATTATTTACTTTTTGTAAATCTTTCTTTCTTTCTTTTACATATTTGTATTTATTTATTCATTCATTCATTCATTTTCTACCGCTTATCCGAACTACCTCGGGTCACGGGGAGCCTGTGCCTATCTCAGGTGTCATCGGGCATCAAGGCAGGATACACCCTGGACGGAGTGCCAACCCATCACAGGGCACACACACTATTTATTTATTTATTTATTTATTTATTTATTTATTTATTTATTTATTTTATTTGCATGTGAATTTTTTTATTATTATTTTTTATTATTTTATTTGGCTGTTGAGAAATGAAATGCATTGTTGTGTGAAATGCTGTGTTGTATTTTGTAGTTAAACACTTAAATATCTACTCCGGCTCATTTAATTGTAGCTCCCTTGTATTCCTAAAATTTCCTTGCATCACAGTTCTTCAGCTGAATTGTTGTCATTTCCTTAAGAAACTCTGTGCTTGGGATAAATTCTACCTCATATACTTACTGTATGCTGCCTCATATGCATCCATAGGACAGGTCTTTGGGGAAAAAAACAAAACAAAACAAAAGATGAGTTTAAATGTAAGGTCGATACCCAGAAATCGGTGTGAGGAGAGGTGTAAGTCCTTATGTGATAAATACTCTACGTTGCACCGAGTCCTTCTGCCTTCTGTCCGGCTGCTGTTTCCTCTCCCACACACTGCACTTCCTCCTGTGTGTGGTGAAATCTGTTTGGAGACAGGAAGCATTGTTCCCACAAAATCGATCTGAAATATGCTGTAGTCCAGATAAAGCAAAGACAGAGGACTGCACATTTCACTACGATGATCTTCCATCCTGCGCTGGAAATGAGTAATTGTGATTTTGATTGCGCCAAGGTTTTTTTGGTCAACCTTTGACCCTGGTGATATTTCGCCGTGTCACTGTCACATCTCTCAGCTTTTCAGAGGATAATGTATTCGGATATCCAACTAGGTGATAACAAAATTGCCTGACATTTTCAGATTTATTACTGTATTTTCCTATTATCGGTGGAAAAAATATAGGCAAATGCATCTCCATAAATCATGCTGAGGGAGACGCTGGGCTCATTGTGGCCTTTTTTTCTCTTTCGTTTCTTTTTTTTATTTTTTTTTTTGTGGAAAGGAGTTCTCTGCTTTCGATTGGGAAATAAATTGCAGCCTCATTTCGCCTGGATGGAAATGAGAGAGAAGAGGCCTGAGCCGTTCAATGGAAAGATTTTTTTTTCCTTTCAGAGAAATGCAGCTACTTTTCGGGCTCAATACTGATTTGTGCTCATTGCCTCTGACAGCCGCAGCTCCGGTTGCTCTGGTTTTGTAATATTTGTTCTTTCTTGGAGGACGCACTTCACCAGCTTCTCCTCTTGTTCCATTTTCATGGTCTGTTATCTCTTATACTGTTTTTTTTTAACTTAGCAATAGATGTAGCATTGATTTTATAGCAACCATTGTAAAAATGATCAGTCCCAGATGCATCCGATTGGAGCTGAAATGAGAGCTGCAGGAGATGAGATGGTGAAAGTCATCTTTCTGTTTCACATTTACAGATTTTTACTTAAAACTTGAGTCTTTCAGCTCAAAATAATATGTCAAATGATCACCTACTGGATATAACTATGATTTATAATTCAAAGAATTATTTGTGTGTGTCAGTATGAGCATACAGTAATTGTGATAGTTGCGTGGTTATCTGTGTCGGTGTTGTAATCATCATTATTCCGGTTGCGTGATTATTCCCGCGCATCCAGTGGGTCAGTCTTTGTGTCAGTGAATCTTTCGGTCATTTCTGCTCAGCGGTTTAGTCGAGTCAGTGAGTTCAACGAGCCTCGTTCAAGCTGGAGATTTTTAAGTCTATCTGCTTGGTGTTGCATATGAAAAAGAATTATTTTATGTGATACGTGGCAGATTGCCTGCTTGTGTGTTTACTATTTTTGGTGTACTGCAAATGAAAGTGGAAGAAAACTGAATGAATGATTCTGCTTCTCAGTTTGCTTTTATTATCATGAGGCTAGCCATGTAATTGACAATTGCTCAGCCCTAGAGAGGAAACAGAAAACGTAGAAATAGAACTCTGGTCAGATCAAATTTTTACTTCAGATAAGACTTTTGCTATTGTTTATAATGCACGGCACCTACACAAAGACCTGTGTTATTGAGTGTTGTATTTTAGCTTGGGTTTCCTTGATGGTACTGCACCATTCACACTGCTAGGTACTGGGGCATTAGTATGCCTGGTTGATTTATCAGACTCGTTTCTACAACAGTGTGCCAGAGTATGTAACTTGTTAAAGACCATCACAGGGCACCAGATACATATTCGCACCTACTGTAGCATAGCCAATCAAACCGAAGAACCTAGTGCACAATATGGGTTAGATTCATCTAAGTCAAGTCAAGTCACTTTTATTGTCACATCACGACAGCACATGTGCCTTGGTGAGTGAAATTCTTAGGAGCGAACTCCAGAAATTGCAGAACAATTGTACAGATAATGAGTTGACGTGAAAATGTGCAGTATGCTCATACATATGGTCAGTACAATATGTGTGTACAATATGTACAATTACCAAACAGATAATGAAATCAACATGTGAACATGTGCAATATGCTCATACATATAGTCAGTACACACAGGGTACTATTGACATCCTTACAGTAGCACTACACATTATATGCAATATGTACTTATATATCGTCGCTGTCGGGCGGAAACCTCGTATGTCCAAATTTGGTCAATTTCATATTTTTTCACATATCGATGCTATTGGTCAGTCCCCACATGGGTCTGTTATTTTTACAAGTTATTAACCAATCTAAAGTCTTGAAAATAGCTTGAGCGCAAATCTCATAACTCCATTGGACACTTCAACTGTCCACCTCTTCCTCACTCCGTGGGAGAGCTTCGCGGCATATTTCTCCTCAAGAAGAGTCGCAACGAATCAACACGTCTTCTGAGGTAAATGTCTTCAAAACACTGGGCTCAAAGGAAAAAAATCTTGACCCCCACTAGTTCTGGTGCTCATCTGAGGACAGGAATTTAGCGCAAGACAATCCACTGCAACGCGGACTAAACCCTGTGCACTGCAGATAAGGTACGGCGTTTTTTTAATTTCCTGAAAAGTAATGGTTTTGGAGATACGAGGATTCCGCCCGACAGCGACGATATATATATATATATGTGTAAATATATGTAAATATATTATATATAAAATATTATAAGGTGCAACAGATTGTACAGGTACAGAAGTGACATGGATGTGCATCGGATGTATCTAGTGGTAACAGATGGATTATTGTATTAAATGCAGTGTGTATGTATAGTCCAGTATGTACATATGCAGTGTGTATGTATAGTCCAGTATGTACATATGCAGTGTGTATGTATAGTCCAGTATGGATAGTCCGAAGTTAAAGTGCAGTGTGTGTCATACCATATTTAGTCATCTCCAGTAGCCAGTTTATTCCTGGTTAAGGTTGTGGTGGATGAACCCTATACTGGGAACATTGGGTGTCAATACACCTTGAATAATATGTTAGCTCATCATAAGGCATCAGACACAAATATACACACCTAGCATATCCAATCAAACTAAAGAACCTAGTGGAAACCTACACAGACACTGGGAGAACATGCACAGAGGCTAAGAATGTTACTGGCACTGTAATTCTGATATAAATATCCTAAAGTTATGGGGAATGTTTTCTACCTTACACAGAGTTACAGGGAACTTAAACCCTATCACATGGGACTCGGGGTGCAAGATTGGGGACACCATGGATAGGGTTAGGATGCCATGGATGGGGTGCCAACACCATGGATGGGGTGCCAACCACTTGCCAACCCCATGCAGGGTGCGTTTGCACACTCACACACCCATTTTCATGCTACGGACAATTCGGATGTGCCAATGAGCCTGTAGACAAGTATTTGGACTGGGGGAAAGGAAACTGGAATACATGGAGGAAACCTCTAAAACACAAGGAGAACATCTCCATGCACACAGAGCAGATGCTGAAATCAAACCCCTAATGCCAGAGATTTGAAACAAAATGTGTTAACATTAATCCACCATGCCCCTTAAACAAGGGTATTTTTAATGATTAATGCAAATGATCCCCTTAAGGAATAGAACATATACAGTAGATGCAGCCTATCAAATTGTGATTCCAGTTGTTCATCTGTAGCAAACCATTTATTTCTCTCTCTCTCAGGAAAGATGTCATACAGTTCTGTCCTTTTTCCTATTTTTGCAAAATGTACTGGGAATCCTAATCAAGTTGTTCCTCCTGCACCTCTTTGCCCTATTCCTATAATTGGCTATGGCTTATTGAATATGTACTGGTTGATTATGTTGGGCTGCCTGAAGCCAAGTCCAAGAATCAGTACTTACCGATAATTTGTCAGGAAAAAAAACTTGTTTGGCAGAATCTTTTCCTCCTTGTAGAAGTACTACTTGTCAATTGTGGTTCAAGTGCTTGTAGAATTCTTCACCACTGTTGGGTTCATCACACTTTGTTCAAACAGTTCAAGGTGCTAATTTTCAGTCCAAGCAATTTGTGCAAGTAATGAAAGAAAATCTGAACATAGCTGACCAGGTGTCTAGTCTTTATCATTCTGAGCTGCAAGAAGTCTTGCTTTTGAAGGCTATGCATTAAAATCATTGCCTAGATACAGGACAAATCTAGGATGAATGTGTTCTGTTTGAGATATTTGCTGCATTGTATGTGAAGCCACCCAAATATTGGTATGATTCAATCCTGGAGAAATTTGGAAAAGAAGTCCTTGGAGGAATAACAAGCACTTTTGTGGGCAACTTTTGTGAATGTACAATTTTGAAAAATATAGACTCTCAATGTGGGGGCACGGTGGCTTAGTGGTTAGCACGTTCACCTCACACCTCCAGGGTTGGGGGTTCGATTCCTGCCTCCACCTTGTGTGTGTGGAGTTTGCATGTTCTCCCCGTGCCTCGAGGGTTTCCTCCGGGTACTCTGGTTTCCTCCCCCGGTCCAAAGACATGCATGGTAGGTTGATTGGCATCTCTGGAAAATTGTCTGTAGTGTGTGATTGCGTGAGTGAATGAGAGTGTGTGTGTGCCCTGCGATGGGTTGGCACTCCGTCCAGGGTGTATCCTGCCTTGATGCCCGATGACGCCTGAGATAGGCACAGGCTCCCCGTGACCCGAGGTAGTTCAGATAAGCGGTAGAAAATGAGTGAGTGAGTGAGATTCTCAATGTGTTCACTATATTTATATAAGTCTTAGATGTATAAAGCAAATTCATAACAGGGAAATCGGTCCCCATGAAATTTCACCCCAGTTCACGAGCAATGGTTTATTTTCTTGTTCCTGGTTCATTTCTATCAAGTTAATTTTTTCTGGTCAGTTTTTCTCTATGGTAATATTTTAAATGACTACCACACGTGTGTTTCTGCTATTTCTGTGTCCAGGAAAACATATAATTGCGAAGCCTTTTCTACCAGGCTGGTCATTGTGATATCGGTAATGATGATATTATGAGTGATTCCAATCGCTGTAGACTTTTGAACTCTGAAACTTAATAACATTGCATGTTTCATTCAAAAGTTTCTTTGGCATTCATTCACAGAAAAATGTTGTACAACACAACACACTAGTTACTGCAGCTGAACCCATTAAACAGCATGCCTACTGTGTTAATGCAACTAAAAGAGCAGCTATAAAAGAGGAGGTCAAATATCTGTCGGGGCATGAATTGGAAAAGCTGTAAACTCCGATGTAGACTGTGGAGCTTGCCTGTTTTTTATTTGTCCCAAAAGCAGATGAGTTATATCACTCGTGTACTCATTATAGGTGTGTCAATATGGTTGCAGTCTTTGGTTTAGGTATCCTTTATCCAGGATAGAAGAGACTTTAGCTAATGTTTGGTTCAGCTTGGTTTGCTTAAAGGTTATTGGCAAATGTCCCTTGTGCATACAGATTGCACATTTCATCATCCATGATCATTTCCTATAGTACAGCAGTTATGCCGTTTGGATTTAGAAATGAACCTCTTACTGTCTAGAAGTTCATGTTGTGTTGTCAGGTGTTTTAAACCTTTTAACATTTTTAAATTGAAATTTACACCATGGATTGTCCCACTCTTGTAGAAAAGCTTTAGGACATTCAGCAATTATTGGTGTTTCGCTAAGAGTGTAAACCACAGGGATGGGTCAGATTTCCATTTCAAGTGTAACCTCAAGTCATTTACATCTCTTTTAGATCAGGTTGTTGAGTAATGAATGCTTCCCCAGCAATTCCTTGTGCTTCTTCAATGCCATTTAGCAGTAAAAGCAATCGTCTACACTGGTCCTCGTTCAAAAAGAAGCAAACACGAGCAGGTTTTATATTGTTTTTATTTCTTTTATTTGTCCATTGCAAAAACTTATCTTTTTTTCAGCCAGGGCCAGATTACAGGGTTAAACAAGGTGTAGATGATTATCTAGGTCAAACACAACCCCAAAATAACAAACAAACAACAACACAAACAGGACCGTCTTAGAAAAGTGAAGCATATATATTGATGTGGGACCACCTCCAAAAAAATAATAAAAAGCCATCGCAAATGATGAAAAATATGAATTTGCAGATGAAAAAACGCTCTTCAGCTAATTCTGGCACATTTACATTTTGAGTGTAAACAAAAAATGTAGATTGATGTGCATTGTCCCTTTCAAATAAATAAAATTAAAAAAAATAAAAAATCCCCAATAGCATATAAACTGCCCCCCCCACACACACACAAACACACACACACCTTTCCACATGCACTCCATTAGATCTTCTCCTGTATTTTTTTCATTTCAAATCATATTTCACTAATATTAGCAGTAATAAGATTTGAAATTTGTGTCTGCAACAAAATAAACAAAGTAAAGGGGAATACATGCTCATGGTCTGAACTTACAATCCAGGAGATTTATTTGGGTCTCAACGGCCCCATCTTTTATATGAAGTGGATGAAGCTGGATATTATCCATGATTTTTGGAGAAAAGCAACTCAGGGTTGTCTCCCATGACATATTCAGAGTAATCTTATGAAAACTTCATATAAGTGATCTTGAAAATCATATTGAAAATGCCAGGGAAAAAATTGACTGCCTGTTCAACTTGACCTCTTGATGTGATGGACACTTGCAAAACTTTCTAAAACCTCAAAATCCTTGATATTAATGAGAGAATAGTGGCCACAAAAACTCGTCCTGGAATGACCCAGTATATGAAGGCTAATCCAACCAAGCGGAGGTTTATACTTTTCATTGTGACTGACAGGAGTAATGGTTGCGTAATGCAATTGACTGTCTATGTTAAAAACAAAACAAAAAAAAAACTTTCCCCTTAGGTTCTGGACTCACATTTGATTCGCTCATATACTGTATCGGATCAAGTCAGTAGTCTTGGCACCCAGTTTACCATTTGTTAGTAGATAAATTCTCGCATTAGCATTAAGCATTTCAACAACTGCACCAGCTGAATTTCTGTATTTGGCTGAAAAAAATGTCATAGGAAAATGAAGAAGGCATTTGAAGAAGCATTTGGTCCCAGAGACTCCATCAAGTTAGATACAAGACACACCAATGATCATTATGAAATAGATGGAAGTGACTTGAGCATATGGTTCAGTATGTTTTTCACTATACATAAAGCATTCTTTAGACCTCTAGTAAAGAAGCATAGAACTCAATGGACTAACAGAACATTCCCCTGTCCTACACATTTTCTCAAACAAAACAAGCACATAAGAGGAGTTGACTTGTCAGCTGATCGGCTGATACAGTACTATTCTGTACATTATAAAACCAAATGATGGTAAAGGTGGTGTGAATCGTCCATGGATTGTCATCCCATGTGTATTCCTACCTCACAACCAGTGTTTCTGTGACATGCTTCAGATCAACCCTGACCAGTTACTGAAAAGTAAGTGAGTGAGTGGTACTGGACTTTTCATCGATATAGCTGCCAACAATAGTTACCTTTTTGCACAAAGCTTTTTCTATGAAGAGCCTTCATAAGGGAACTCGCAGTCCAGCTGCGAGGGACCAAATTGAGGGTTCCTCGAGCAAAGGAACACTCTGGATAACATCCTGTGGCTTTGTCAGCAGGAGAATCAAGTACGAGGGCCACAAAGTGTCAAAAGACTTGTTACCTGCAGGGAAAACAAATTACCTATGTGTCGACCATGTGGACATACAAGGAGTATGATGTGGCCCTTTGTGTCACCGTGAACAGGATGATTTTGATGAGCTGAGATTCGGAAACAATAGGGGATGCACATAGTCTTAGTTTTACCAAATGGAACCAGTATAAAATGTTTGGATTAGAAATAATAATATAGGAATTTCTAATAGGTAAATAGTAATAGGGTTATTGGGGTATTTTTATAGGTGTCAAAAGTAGGCATAGACCTTTAAGGGTTCAAAGGTTTTTCCAAGATACAGGGCTCTCAAGTTTTGAAGACAGGCAAGAATGACATGTCCACATGCTCCCATTTAAAACAGTTCGGCTCAAGCCCAGACATTTTTAGGCTCATGATTGAGAACAATGTCCCGTCCAGAGACAAGCTGTTTCGTGTTGAGGTTTTGTTCAAACCGACCATCGAAAATACCCTCTCTAATGAATATGTTTTTTTTTTTTCATTGGTTGTTGCGTTAAATCTTACCCAGATACAATAGTGCTATTTTCTGATTGGCTATTGTGTAGCCTCTTTTTTTGATTGGCTGATAAGTGTCAGGCTCGACTTAGAACTCCAGGGGAGACGCACTTATGCACCATACATTTTGGGCACTGTGGCATATTAAATATATGATAAATAGTACGTTTTTCTGTGTGAGAAATACAATGTGTGGCGGGAGAGCGTGAAAACACTCTCAATACACTCAAACTCTCAATGCGTGACATTCGACAGCCCTGAAGATATTAGCAAGAAATTAGAGCACATGAAGTACAGTACACTATATGGCCAAAAGTCCTCACTCATGTGGTTCTCCCTCAAGCTGTGGCCAAAATGTTTGAATTTCACAATTATACAGAATGTCTTTGTAAGCTGTAGCATTACAATTCCACTTTACTATAACTAAAATGGGTTCCAGCATGACAATGCCTCTGTGCACAAAGTGAGCCCCATGAAGACATGGTCTGTTAAGGTTGAAGTGGAAGATCTTGAGTATCCTGCACATGTAACCGTATGCTTCTGTGGTCTGCGTTGTGTTTGGAATGAGTGAAGAAAGACAGGAGGTCGCTGGATTGGGTCTGCATAGAGAATGTATTTTTATATAGACAGGCCTTCACGGCAGCCTCAGCTCACACATCAGTAACACTCTTTCGGTGAGGAGAAAGACAGAAAAATGAAAGCGCGAAAGGGACAAAGCAAAAAGAGAAAAGACAGAAACAGAGAAATCGCAGTAACTCCATGCACTTAAACTTACAGTATATAGGGCAGAGCATTAAACAAGACAGTATGAGCTTAAAACCACAAAAATATGGTTTGTCAGTGCATACCTGCATAGAGAATGTATTTTTATATAGACAGGCCTTCACGGCAGCCTCAGCTCAGACATCAGTAACACTGCCAATAAAAATAACAATCCCAAATATACCAATAAACATATGTTAAATATATATGATCTTACATCTGTGAATATCTAACAAAATAAATAAAAACAATTTAAACATTGGGGGCACAGTGACTTAGCGGTTAGCACGTTCGCCTCACACCTCCAGGGTTGGGGTTCGATTCCTGCCTCCACCTTGTGTGTGTGGAGTTTGCATGTTCTCCCCGTGCCTCAGGGGTTTCCTCCGGGTACTCCGGTTTCCTCCCCCGGTCCAAAGACATGCATGGTAGAGTGAATGAGAGTGTGTGTGTGTCCTGTGACACAGCATGCCTCTTTTGTTCAGGAGAAAGATGGAAAGGACCGCTAAAAGAGCAATACAGCAGGTATGGCTACAGTACCTGGGCTGAACCACTTTGTTGTAAAAGGAGGGGGGAGAAACCTTCACCTCCTTACAGACCCTTTTTAATGTATTTTTATAAACAATGTTTTAAACAATTGTAGAACTGTATCCAATGCATATTAACAGGAAAATCTTGTGAAAATAAACAATTTTAACCTTGTTACACACAGCACCCTGAATCTGACTCAACTCCATTGAACACCTTTGGGGAGATTTGGAATGTTGGCATTGGAGTAGGTTTTCTCACCAAAAATCAATGTTTGATCATGTGGCTGAATGGATGAACCCCCGCAGACATGCTCCAACATCTAGTGGCAAGCTTTTCATTAAGAATGGAGGTTATTATAACAGCAAAGGGTATTAAAACAATGGGCGGTTAGGTGGTTACAGTAGGTACCCACAAACAAACCTTAGGCCATATAGTGTACTATATGCTCATATCTCATATAGATGCCATTTTCTAAACCTCTTGTGGCTGTGGAAATCTAAAGGCATGCTGAGTTACTGCAGTTTTTATATAAAAAAAATAATGTTCCCCTTTTTTCTGCTCATGTCTTTGCTTAGCTTATCCAAGACATTTGTTTAGACTTCTGATTGTCAAACAAGCTTTCACCAGCGTGAAGGCGTTCTGTGATACACCCGTGCATGCAGCTCCTGATTTGTTCAAATCCTTTAAACTTGAAATTGATGCAACTGCTGTAGCAGTCAGAGCTGTTTTCTTACAACAGGATACATTTAGAGTTCATCATACAATGATTTTATAGTTTGTGAAAACTTAACAAACCTCAGGTGAAGCATTCTGCTAGAAAGCCTGAAGCTTTAACCTTCTAAAAATAGCTATCCACTACTAAAAATGAATGCAAAGGTATATAAAACATTGGTGATGCATAAAAATTTTATTATTTACCCAAACAAAAAATGTATGTGTTGCATGCCAGAATTAATTATGTGTTTTTATTAGCTGTTTCTTTATAAGTGGATTAGACTGAACGGAAAATACGGTATTGTTACAGAACCAATACAAATTTTGAGGAAAGGAAACACAGCAAAATGGGTGTGGCTTTGGAATTAATACACTTTGGAGCTTTTAGTGTTCACCAATCAGCTTGCTTGTTTGTGGATTTTTTTCCTTCTTGGTTTTTGACCTGTCCAGTTTGTCTTTTTGTTTGTCTTAGAATGTAGATATACAAATTATTTGGCTGCTTTGCAACTGAACGAACTGATGAACGAATCCAAACAATTTCGCTGCAAAGATTTAAAATTCAACACGGATTAGCATTTGTAAGATTAGCAACAGTATTGTTTTTTTCAGCATTATAAGCACTGTAAGATTATCAGCACTGATGGGTATTCATCAGCATTAACTTCTGTGTTTTGTGATTATTAGAATTTATCAGCATTAGTATTTTGATATTAAGAGTTGTGTGATTATCAGGATTAGCATTGTTTTAGTACTACGTGATTGACAGCACTGCTGTTGCATGTTTATCAGCATAAGCATTTTGCTGTGCGACTGTTAGCATTAGCACCATATTATGTTTTATTACTACTCATTGTTGTGCCATTATCAGCATTGGTGCTGTGCTTTCATCAGTCTGTATATGTGCACTATACAGTGTGCCTATAGTTGAATACCCCAGGTATTAGTAAGAATTGATGGCATTTGGAACAAAGCTTAGAAAATTGAAAGAAAAACAAATGTAGGTATTTATTCACATTTATTTTACCTCCAAATAACCTCTGTACATCACTTCTGTAATAGAAAACTGATTTTCTTTATAACCTTTGAAATAATCTGAGATGAGATCATGTCTTAAATGCTGGGGGAAAAAAAAACACTTATTGTTTCTCTATTGGAAAAAAATGTAATTTAGTGCAAATTGAAAATAAGGGCTAGTCTATTCTACCTGTGCAGCAGATGTGAAAAAGTAGTGCGTGTTATTTCTCTGACTATGCTGCCCTCAGTGTGTGTAACACCAGACTTTTAATCTCACATGGAAATGCATAAATGGATGTTGACTCGAAATTGCGATGACCTTTGCGATGTCTGCAGTCTACCTGCGAGAGAAGACGAAGCACTGGTAAATATTTATGGCTTGTCGAAGACATGGAAGGTCGCGGCAGCCGCTTGTAGTCAAACATGTTCTTCCCCTAAAGTCCAGAGGCATTTTTTTTGGACCCGACCCAGTGCTCTAAGGGAACACAATAAATGAACTAAAGAACCAAAAGTCTTTAACTACCCTGAACTGATTTATTTAATCAGTTAAAGACTATTCTATTTTTGTCCATGCTGCAGTCTTTAGTCATGGCAACATCGGTTTTCTTTGCTAGCGGAAGTTTCTTCATTATTGCTTTTTTATAATAATGATTAACTACCCCAAGCGTCAAAAAACAAGGCCTGTGCACCAAATGGAACAAGGTTGCAAACTACTTCACAGGTTCACACCTCCATATCTTTGCATTTATTGTGTAGCTACCTCATTAGTATATTTCAAATAAAAATAGAACAAATGCATCAACCAGTCAGGGGTCGGAGATGGTCACAGGAGTAGGTGAGGTTTATTGAGTTCAGGCAAACAATCTAAAATGTCAAACATGGTCAGTAACCGAGAGAGGTCCAGGAGATCAGCAAACATAGACTAGGCAAACTACAAAATCAAATCACAAAACAAATAAAGCCAAAATTTTAAATAGTTAGAACAATAACCGAAAGCTTGACTGAGAAGACAATGCTATATTAAGCATTGCGTTGTATTGAGTGAATGCTTGAGACTCCTTTACAAAGGTGGAGGTGTGATTTGGAACAGATGAACATGATTAGAAGTCCGGCGACTGTGAACATGACAAAGGGCCTGTGATTTGGGATGTGTAGTCTGTGCCAGCCATGTTCTGGGAAATGGAGACTGGTGCCAAATCTGGTATTGGCATGATGCGTCCCAAAAGTTTAATCTTGGTTTTTTTTTTGATAAAATGTAAAAAAAAAAAAAAAACAAACAAAAAAAAAAACAAAGGAATCAATTAATAATAAACAAAAAAAACTTTATATAATGGGAATGTGGTATGGTAGTTTAGTGGTTAAGGTGTTGGTCTTCCAATCGGATGGTGGTCAGCTTGAATCCACAACCAAACTAGCACTGTTGGGCCCCTGAGCAAGGCCCTTAACCCTCAGTTGTATAAAATGTAAGTCGCTCTGGATAAGGTTGTCTACCAAATGCTGTAAATGTATATATCATACATGCATCACAGTGGCACTTGTCAAGGAGTTGGATATATTAGGCAGCAAGTGAAAAGTCAGTTTTCAGTTTTTGAGGATGTGTTGAAAACAGGAAAACATGAGCAAGTGTAAGGATCTGAGTGAAAATTATAGTTTTTTATGTGGTGTTCCTGGTTTTGCAGTGGTTAGTACCTAACAAACTCACTTCAATGAAAGACAACCACTGAACTGGTTCACTGGTGCACATGGGGAGCAAAGACTGTCTGGTCCAGAGAGGAGATACTATAACACAAATTGCTGAAAAGGTTCATGCTGTCTCAGATACAAAAGTGTCAGAAGAAACAGAGCATTGCAGCTTGCTGTGTATGGGGCTGCATAGTCTCAGTCCAGTCAGAGTGGACCATGGAGCAATAAAAGATTGTAGTCTGGTCTGATGAATCACATCAGGTGTGCATGTGTTTTGCTGAACTGGGAAGAGATGGCAGCAGGATGCACTATAGGAAGAACACAAGCTGGCGGAGTCAGTGTGATGCTCTGGGCAATGTTCTGCGGGGAAACTTTAGATCCTGACATTCATGCACCAATTATTCAGGAATGGTTGTAATGCATCACAAAGGTGATGACGTTGCCTCAAAATTTCAGAGATCTTAACTTGTTTGAGCATCTGTGGGATGTGCTAGACAAACAAGTCCAATCAACTGAGACTCTCTCTCAACTTACAGGATTTAAAGGATCTTCTGCCAATGTCTTGGTATCAGATAAAACAGCACACCTTCAGAGGTCTTGAGAAGTCCATGCCTTGACGGGTCAGAGCTTTTCTAGTGGCACAAGACTTTCACAATATTAGGTAGGTGGTAATAATGTATATAACTTTTATTTTTTCTTTCTAAATTATTTTCTCCTGTAGATTTTGTTTTTTTAGAAACTTAATTTCTAGAAGTATGTTAAAAATGTGAAACCTTAGTATTAAAATTCATATATTTCAAAGAATCAATGTTTCATGAAAAATTCATGAAATCTGAATGAATTATGAAATTTAAATTTCACCTGCCAGCTTTGCTTAAATTCACACTCACTGGCACTTACTCATCACTGTTGCTCTCAACCATACAGTTTTACTCTGACATGGACTTTTCGACAACCTAAAAAATGCATACAGTTAAATAATTGTGTTGCAAATTGTTTTCATTTTGGGTTCTGTTCACTTGAAATAAAGATATGTTTATTGTATTTATGTTCTCGGCATATTCTTTCCACTTTGTTCGGACCTTTAGTGGGTTTGAGCTCGTTTCCATGCAGCTGAAGATATTTCATCAACTGTGTGATTAAATATATTTGATTGTTATACTTTCTGATGTCATTACTAAGATGTTATAGTCATTTAAATTCTGTGTTTATGTGTAAAATGTTTGTTTAAAATGTGTTTATTTTGCATCAAACATATATAGCTAAGCATTATCACTTCACCCCACACACAACAACAGGAACACTCAATTTCCATCTCTCTTTATTGATAATCTTTAGAATCCTAACCCACCCTTGCTTAGATCACACACGTTTCTTCCTTCTCTCTTTCAATTAGAGTGAAACGTGATTAAAAAACTCCTGGGTTTGGTAATCAGTTTGAAGGCTTCCTTTAAGCTGATTTCTAGGAGGAAAAGTGTCCTTTCTTCTTCAAACTGGTGTGTCATCACTATTATTCAGCACTTAAACCTGGCTGAATTGTTGATGTAAGGGGCGCTCCAGAAATATATGGTATAAATATAAGATAAAGTATAAGAAAGATTTTTTAGAACTAGTTAATGCTAGCTGTCTAAAGTGTAATGTTTCTGAGATCTCTAGCAAATATGTATATATATATATATATATATATATATATATATATATATATATATATATATATATATATATATATATATAATTATAGTTTAATTGTTAAATACAGCTCACATTAAAAAGGCTGCTACTAATACCATGTTTACTTCAGTGAGATTTGTATTACGTGTTTACCTGAGGAAAAAAACTGATATAGTGTTAAAATGTTTACTTCAGAGAAAGCTGCTAAAGCATTAACATGTTTAGGATAGTGGTGGCTCAAGTGGTTAAGGCTCTGGGTTCAAGACCCAGCACTGAAAAGCTGCTACTGTTGGGCCCTTAAGCACGTCCCTTAACCCTCTCTGCTCCAGAGTATCATGGCTGACCCTGTGCTCTGACCCCAACCTCTAAAATTGGGATATGTAAAGAAAGAATTTCACTGTTCTGTAATGTACATGTGACAAAATAAAGGCTTATATTCTATTCTCAGAGAAAGCTGCTATAGCATTTGATTTTTTTACCTCAGAGAAAGCTGCTATAGTATTTGATTTTGTACCTCAGAGAAAGCTGCTATAGCATTTGATTTTTTTACCTCAGAGAAAGCTGCTATAGTATTTGATGTTTTACCTCAGAGAAAGCTGCTATAGCATTTGATTTTTTACCTCAGAGAAAGCTGCTATAGCATTTGATTTTTTACCTCAGAGAAAGCTGCTATAGCATTTGATTTTTTACCTCAGAGAAAGCTGCTATAGTATTTGATGTTTTACCTCAGAGAAAGCTGCTATAGTATTTGATTTTTTACCTCAGAGAAAGCTTCTATAGTATTAGTATTTCTAACTAATAGAAATCAGTTTTAGCATTAATAGTTTTAACTCAGTCTTCATGGTATGGAAAGCCTGCAAACAAAGCTAGCTTTGCCCTTTGGCCTTTTTAATGTATATTAAATATAGATGTGAGAGGTTAGTTTATTCAATCTACAGTAGTGCTACTGTGTCGTATAGCCTAGCAAATTGACAAAAACCTGTGAATTTGATGCACATGAGATTATTAAACGTGTCTTAAGCTAAACTGACCTAAGAAATAGGGCTTGAACTGAAGTTTTGTTTTCCCTGTGCCACATTTATGAAGATAAAAAATAAATGACATTATTAAGTTGTGACTGCAACTGAGTTGTCAGATAGCGACTAAAAATAAATTGCAATCAAATCTAAATAATGTGACAGATAGTCCAACTGCATTAGAATAAATGTTCTTATTACTAGTATGGTTGACTCCATTTCTTGTGTGTCATGTGTTGCACGTATTTGCAAACTCTTTCACTTGCGTTTAAAATGGAGGAATGCTTCCGTATAAATTGTTGTTATTAATGTTAGCAGGGGGACATATTTCATTCCTCTTGAAGCAGCAGTCACCTGGTCGTTCAGTAAATTAACAAGGCAGCATTCTTGACACGGTCTTGTGCGGCAGTTACTTCATGTGCAATTGTGATTATTATAGATAACAGCCTTCACTTAGCATTTTCTTTTTTTTGCAAATTTTTCAAAAAGTTTTTATATTCTAAACAAGCTCACAACGATGAACCTCAGACTGTGAGCTTCATCTATTTGCTCGCTACATATTTGTTAGCAATTTATTTTGTTAGCATCCTAAATCTTTAGCTTTTATTTTAAAGGTCCTTGAAGTTTTTTTTTTAACATTGAAAAAACCAAACATTCATCTAATTTCTTTTATTTATTTATTTATTTATTTAGTTAGTTAGTTAGTTAGTTAGTTAGTTAGTTATTTATTTTTACTTTGCTGAGAGTCAGTGTACTAACATGAGTGACTCTTATGGCTCCCAATGTCGGACAAGGACAGGGTTTAGATGCTGGAGCAGTGGTTTATTGACTGAAGCAGACAAATTCAAAAGGGCAAACCAAAATCAAAGTCAATAGACAGGCCAAGTATCAGGTGATCAGCAGATAGATATAAGTCAGCTGGGCTGAACTCATTAAACAAAACAGGCACGTTCAATAGCAGGGAAGCAAAAAAGAAAAAGCTAGTGGTATGCTAGGGGCAAGACTTCAGTGAAAGTCTGGGTTATTTATGAGGAATGTGTTAATAAGGATCATGTGACTGGGTTGTAATTTGGTAAGGATTCTGAGAAATGGAGTTCTTATTGGTATGGGAAACAACTGTCACACCCAATTGTGTCCTCTTTTATTTTCATTCACATTTTTTTTTTAAATCAGCCTGAAAATGAAAGAATGAGAAAGGCAGTATAACATAACAGTGCTCATTTAAATGGGGCGACACTGTGTTTTGCCTAGAGCAGCACACTGGTACAAAGCAGCCCTGATTGAAGACGATACCTGTCTCTGTGTTCTGACTTTCGATGAAAAAGGATTGTGATCACAGTGGAACAGCGTGTGATTAACAGAATCTGGTCTACAGAATACTAATATAGCAATAGTGTAGATAAGAATTGTTCATTTGTCTCATCTGATATGCTTCAAAAGACTCAAGATATGCAACACGGTCCCTAAAATTCATTCACAAGTGTCGAATCAAAACGTGCCGTTATATACAGTATGAACTTTAGTCCTAAACCCAAAATGTGGGTGAGGACTGGAACAAAACAAAACAAAAAGTGTGTCTTGGCGAGGTGGTTAATGTCTGCTTCCAAATGACCTCTAGTGCAGTTTGACTGCAGCATGAAAATGAGTTGAGACTCTGAATTGACTCAGCTGAATCAAACATGCTGTGCTTTTTAATTGTTTTTGCATTTTTTGAAGATGTGAGTCGCTAAATTGAACAAAAGCAAAGGATAGAGCTTTAGCTCTGCAGAAATGTAATATTCTGTACTTTTAGATAGGAAAAAAGGATAGATAGATAGATAGATAGATAGAGAGAGAGAGAGAGAGAGAGAGAGAGAGAGAGAGAGAGAGAGCTCAGTGTTAAACACAACTAATTTTTTTTAAGTAACCATTTAGGAAGTTATTAAGCTCTGGTGTTAGGGATCCGAATTTCACCTTTGCCATGTTTGCATGTTCTTCCAGTGCTTTAGGGGCTTCCACTGGGTTCTCCGGTTTCTCCCTATGCCAAAGACGTGTTGTAGGCTGAGTGGCATCTCAAAATTGTCCAAATAGCTGCATGACTGTGTGAGATGTGTGTGCCCTGTGTTAGTTGAACCCCACCCATGGTGTACTCCACCTTGTGGCCCGAGTCCCTTGGGATAGACGTCAGGGTCCTTGTTAACCTGGGTAGGATAAGAGCTACAGAAGATGGATGGATGGATGTTTGGATGGATGAATGGATGGATAAATGTATGGATGTTTGGATGGATGGATGGATGGATGGATGGATGGATGGATGTTAGTTTATTGTTTTTCCTTTCTGACCAGAGTGACAGAATTTTATGGATACAAGAATTTTAGTAAAGGAGAAGAGTTGCTTCTGCATAACGTCTTTATTATTAATAATTCTTCCCCCTTATTATGTATTTGCTGCCTGGAAAGGGTAATTTTTCTTTTTTTTTGTTACAATCCAAAATTTTGCAGTATACTTCTCAATTATTCTACTCTTTAACCATCCCCATTGAGGTTTTAATCTTTAAACACCTTTAAGCTGTTGTTGTAGATTGTCTGAGCTAGTTACAGTTTTACAGTATAGCTTCCATCACACGTTCCTCCATACTTCGCAGATCAATAACAATTTCATTTAGAGCATCTTTGGCCAGATGGTGTTTTGTCACGCTTGAGTGGCTCGGCTGGGTGGATGCGACTGTAAACACGCGCGCATTAAAAGTGTTTGCGGATGAAAATAAAAGAAAGTTTTATTGTCGCTCGTTTTAAAAGGAGAAGGTCAACAGGAACGTTCAGTCGAAGGAAAGGACAACCTGTAATTTTTCACAGGGCTGATGAGATGGCACTAGATGAAGTCGTTATGAGCATCACGTATGTTTGTTTGGATTAATAAGAGAACAGATTGTTTGAAATGGAATTATAGGAGTCGCGATGCTGAATGGCTGAAAGGAAGTGTGTGCAATTCAGTTCAGTAATCCTGGATAGTGGAAAGTAAAATGTTAACATTCAGAAAATAGAGAGAGAGAGAGAGAGAGAGAGAGAGAGAGAGAGCGACCACACCCACATATGAATACAGATATACATATTTGGAGCATTAAACAGATTCAGATAGTGTTATTACATTATGTCCTCTGTGTGTGTGTGTGTGTGTGTGTGTGAGAGAGAGAGAGAGAGAGAGAGAGAGAGAGAGAGAGAATTTGTCTTCTGGTCACACTGCTGGTCATGAATACATTTCTTAACGTAGAAGACATTTATGATCCTCTAGGAATGAAGGACACTTGTTTTATAACACACTAACACACACACACACACACACACACACACACACACACATGCACTTATTATTTACTACACCGACTTAGGTGGGTGAGCTAATCCAATTAGCACATTCCTCTTTCCCTTCCTCCCATGCTCAAGGAGACTCTCGTTCATCCGTCCCCTCCTTCGTTCTGTCCCTCTATCCTGCTTGCGCAGCCAGGAAAGGACGAGCTACGGAAAGCCTCGACCCAATCGCATCTGTCTCCATTAAACATCAGAGAAGGGACACGGATTCTTGGCCACAGAGCGTGAAAGCAGATTGCAGCACAGGCGGCGTCATTACTCCACGTGTTAAAAACACATTAGCTGCCCATAAGGTGCCACGGTATTTACACGCTAATGAAAATACCTGCAGACAGTTAACGCTTCTGTTCTGTTTTTTAATGCGAATGATGCATGAAGCCTGACGCTTTGGATGCTTCTCTCAGTAAATGTAACGAATATTTACAATAGACCAATCACCAAATATCGGACTGCTTTTGTTTCAGTTTCTTTCTATCTTTTTATGCTTTAACACTTAAAGGTCAGTTCTCATTTTTACTCATTCAACAGTCCATAAAAATAGAGATGTGTAGTGATTTATATGGATTTTATTTTCAGCACAGATCGCTTGAAATGACCCTCAAAGCTGAAGCTGATTGACAGGAATTAGGACAGTTGTTGGCACAAACTAAAAAAAAAACTAGACAGGACAAATAGGTTTGTTTTAAAGATGTGGAAAAAAAATCTAACAGCAATGAAATAAAATATGTGGAACTTTTACACAGTGCTGGTTAATAATCCTAAAAAAATGCTGCTTGAAAAATGTAAAGGTACATTAATTAAGCTACGGATATCTCAGAGAAAAGGCGATTTAAGTGAAACCTCAAAGCCAAAGAATTCTTAGGGGACATTCACACTGGCAGTTCATCTGAAAACAGAGCACAGTTTGCACGTGAAAGCTGTCATGTGAACCGGGAAGCTCAGCGCGGTACCGAACCCGAGACTAGATGTAGGAGGTGGTGTGAGTTCAGTTACTCTGGAACTGTGATGCAATTCCCATGAGCGTGAACGCAACTCGTACCCAGGTTCGCACTTGTTCAGGATGTAAAGTAACTTGTGTGTGTATTCTACCTGATGACGACATCATTAGCTTCCATGATACATGTAGCATCAGTGAACCGGGGAATGTTGTGGAACACTAAAAGGATCAGACGCCTTACTGCACACATTACCAAAAAAAAATCAATACAAAAAAAAGCTGTCGATATGGTTGTGTTCTCTGTGAGCATTTGTGATGTTGTACGATAAACGCAAATGTATCGAGGTTCAAGACCAGGTTCAAACCAGACCAAAACAATCACACTCAGATTCGGACCACAGCAAACGTGCAGAGTGTGAAAATCACGCTACCCACAATGCAAGACAGAATCTCATAGACTTTTTTATGGATTAAAATGCAATGTAAGGCGAAGTGCATTTTACTATAAAGTTTGGAAACAAATTTAGGAGGAAATTGCAAACCCTGTGCAGTAAGTAGATCCTCACTGGTTAGTTCTGTAGCATATATTGAGTTTTATATTATAAAGCATTTCACTCCATAGACTTTGGCTTGTGGAGCATTCACATAATATTGAACCTGGTACAGGTTCATTGAAAGAACTCGCACATTAATGTTTTTTATTTTTATTTTATTTTTTATCCAGTGGTCCACAATCATTTGTAATCATCAAAGATGTATATATTTGTTCTAAATATAGTATATACGGTATACTTTATGATTTCTATCAAATGTTCAATTCAGTCCATTTGGAGAAATTTGAAAATTTGATTATATATAATGGTGGGCACGGTAGCTTAGTGGTTAGCACGTTTGACTCACACCTCCAGGGTTGGGGGTTCGATTCCCGCCTCCGCCTTGTGTGTGTGGAGTTTGCATGTTCTACCCGTGCCTCGGGGGTTTCCTCCGGGGACTCCGGTTTCCTCCCCCGGTCCAAAGAGATGCATGGTAGGTTGATTGGCATCTCTGGAAAATTGTCCATAGTGTGTGATTGTGTGAGTGAATGAGAGTGTGTGTGTGTGTGTGTGCCCTGCGATGGGTTGGCACTCCGTCCAGGGTGTATCCTGCCTTGATTCCCGATGATGCCTGAGATAGGCACAGGCTCCCCGTGACGCGAGGTAGTTCAGATAAGCGGTAGAAAATGAATGAATGAATGAATAATAATAATCATAAAAATAATGTGGGCCAATGAGAGACATGAAAACAGTGAACACTACAGGAAATAAATACAGTAGCAGCCACTACAGGATGCTTGTGTTTGATTTAATGGCTGTTTGGTGTTAAAGCCTGTGACTGACTATTAATTATGTAATTATGAGAGGTTCCACTCAGGTCAATGGATGACACACGATTGTCTCCGTGAATTGAGGATTAGATTGCAATTCACCTGGATTTTAACCTTACGGTCAATTTACACAATGGCTCCGGTGTAATTGATAGCAACATGGAGCATATTAGGGTCAGATTGCAAGGTGTCGATGTTAGAACAAAACATCGGCCAGTGAAAACATGAACACAATTTTGTCCGCTGCTGGAAGGGACCTGGGAATGCAAAAAGGAATTCGATTCCTCCCTTTGCGCCAAGGTCACCTAGGTGAACAAGCAATCCCATCATGCCGAGAGAACAAGCCATTTATCCAATAGAGACATCTGATTAAAATATGAACAGGCCGTGTATGTGTGTGTGCCAACTGTCACACACACACAAAGCCCCTGTCAAACAACTTGAAAAATCAATAATGTTAAAAGAATGGTGTTTACAGGTAACTTAAATGCGTGTAAAAAAATAAATTAGTTCAAATATGCACAAACACTGAGGTAAAATTGTGCTATGAATAAAAGACAAGATCACAATGCTTGGAATGCTACGAGTGCTAGCCGCTGAGCTGAGGTGCTTTACGAAACATGTTTAGCTATTATCTAGCTGAAAGTACAAGAGCTAAAACTCACAGGTAATTAAACACAGGAAGTAAGAGACAGAAAGATGGACGGATACATAAAACTTCATTTACATAGCCATATATAAACATCCCAATAAATTATGTAATGCTAAGTCAAGTCAAGGAGCTTTTATTATAATTTCAACCATATATACTGTATATGCTGATGTAATACATAGTGAAACAACGTTTCTCCAGGACCATCGTGCTACATGAAACACAGAGCTACATAAAACAACAAAGAGTAAAGTAAGTAAGTTGTTTTAGCCCCATAAAGTGGCTCAAAAAATAAAGTAGCCACAACCAAGTGCAATCAGTGCAGGACAAGAAACAGTTTATATGTTTATATGTATATATTCAATGAGTGTGTGTGTATTTTAGTTGGTACAGTTCTGGATGTTGAGCAGTCTGTTGGCTTGAGGACAGAAACTGTTACACAGCCTGGTTGTAAGAGCCCGAATGCTTCGGTACCTTTTCCAGATGGCAGGAGGGTGAAGAGTGTGTGTGAGGGGTGTTTGGGGTCATTCACAATGCTGTTGGCTTTGTGGATGCAGCGTGTGGTGTAAATGTCTGTAATACATAGAAGACAGACTCTGATTATCTTCTCAGCTGTCGTCACTATCTGCTGCAGGGTTTTGCGATCTGAGACGGTGCAGTTCCTAAACCAGACAGTGATGAAGCTGCTCAGGATGTTCTCAGTGTTGGCTCTGTAGAACATGGTCAGGATGTTGGGAGGGAGATGGTCTTTCCTCAGAGTGCATAAGCTGCTGGGCTTTCTTTGTAATGGAGCTGGTGTTGTGTGACCAAGTGAAGTTCTCCACCAGGTGAACACCAAGGTGCTCTTGAAGATCTCTACACAGGATCTTTCAACAACCACCTCTTTTTGTTTTGTCATCATTCAGAAACAGGTTGTTAGCTCTACACCAGGCTGTTAGTTGCTGCACCTCCTATCTCTATGCTGACTCCTTGTTCTTGCGGATGAGGCTCACTTTCATTGTTGATGATGTGGATTCAGTGAAGGTGGCAGCATGGTCTTCATATGCCTCATGACGAGCCTCTCGGTGTCTCTAAACTCTCACTGTGTGGTCCGGCGACGTCAGATGTAGTCCAGGTAGGAAATGTTTGAGAGTAGGGATAGGAGTGCTGGATGGCTAGGATTTGTTTTTAGCCTAGCATGGAAACCCACCCCCTTGCTGAGCTTCCACTTCCTCATGCCGCACCTCGGAGGCCTGGATTTTGCAGCATGCAAAGGTCTCAAAGCTTATTAAGCACATGCATCATCATGCATGTACTGTGTTAATAATCATTTCCATGAACACTGTGTACATGTACCATTAAAACTCAGGCTAAAAAAACATAGATTGCACCATTTTGGATCTGGAGTGACCGCTGCATGATAGTGCTGTGCCACCATCTTGGATCATACCTTATTAAGGCATGAGGGGAAAACCTTTCTCATAGCTGAACTGAAGTATGTTTCCCTTTTGTATATATTGTTGTATAGCATTTTGAGAGGCATGAATCAACTGCTGAATCTGAATCGATTCGATTTCAAGTACCAGCAGGCGTTCCTACGGTGCTACTTGTTGCCATGGTAATATCATTTCTTAGTAGCGCAAGTGACACTCAAACTGAGTTTTCTTGTGCTAAAATGAAACGTTCTGGAGAGAGATTATGTTTGCAGTGTATATTAGGTCATATGATGTACAGTAAGATGAAGGAGAAAAAGAAGCAGCGTGTCCTCTTTGCCACGGTTTGATCGTGTGCACCGTACTCTCTTCACTCTCATTGGTAGTCGCTGTGCTAAAGTGACGTGACATACGGCTAAGTACGGTGACCCATACTCAGAATTTGTTCTCTGCATTTAACCCATCCAATATGCACACACACACACCGTGAACACACACACCGTGAACTCACACCCGGAGCAGTGGGCAGCCAATTATGCCGCGGTGCACGGGGAGCAGTTGGGCGGGGGTTCGGTGCCTTGCTCAAGAGCACCTCAGTTGTGGCCGGCCCGAGACTCGAACCCACAACCTTAGGGTTAGGAGCAGGGGCGGTTCTAGGATTTAATCTTTAGGGGGTTTAGCCCCCAGTGAAATATGACTACATAGTACGCCAAAAGTTATGGTATTATTTAAAATGGCAAAAGTGGACACTTATGCATGATGTAATGATGCCAGTCTTGAATCAAATCAGTTCATGTATGTGTGCTTTCTCTACAAACAGTCCAATGAATGCAGTCATTAATAAAAAATATTCACAAGACAAAGACCAAATCAATAAATGTTATTTTTATTTAGTATTAAATGGATTGTTGGCATTAATATGTTGTTTGTGCTACAACTCTGGTAATAAGAATAGTGAAACTTCACTGCTTTTGGTTGCCGTCTTTGCGGTTTTCCGCCGATTAACGTTATAGATAAACGCCTCCAGCTCTGACTGCGCGTGCACTGCGCGTCCCTGTGCTTCTCCGTTCAAATAAAGCAGACAACTGAAGACGCACTTTTGAAAGACTACAACGCACGTGCGTAAAAGCAAAGTGAAAAAATTCGCTCTTGGATCAAACTGATAAATAATTTCTTTCCAATAGACGACATGTCCTGCATTTTAACGTCATTTTTATTGTTTATTTTTTAAAGTATTCTTATATTTTTAGGGTGGCTGAGATCACAGACACGGGGGCTGGAGCCACTCTAAAAAAGGTCTAGAACCGCCCTTGGTTAGGAGTCAAACTCTCTAAACATTAGGCCATGACGATGTAATTTGTATAAATTAAATATTTGCATAAATCTCTCAACTTATGTCGACACAGCCACATTTAGTTGCCAGTGGTTGCCACAGGAAGTCGGAAACTCTCATTGAAAATAAATGGCTTTGGTTTTTTTTATCAACCTTAGTTAGTTTTTTTTTTTTCCCAGGTTTTCCCAGAACACCAAAAACAAATGTACTTTTTAAGCACAAACAACCAAATACTGTAGCACACAGCAACTTCACAGTGTGTTTGTTAAGCTGCACAATAACAACAATAAGTAGTAAAAGAAAAAAAAAATCATTAGCAAAGCATTTAAATAAATGCAACTCACAATGGACCTTAATAACATCCCGCTAATGGCCCTAGCTTACTTTTCATGATACTATGCACAGTGTCAGCATTTAGAAATTAAGAAACTCAATCATAAGTAAATGCTAATGTTCCAAATTAGCAGGTTTTCCTGATTTAAGCAGGTTAACAGTAAACAAGGCACTAAGAAAAAACACACAGACAAATGAGATGATGATGTTTACAGAACATTATGTGACTGTGTACAAGAAGTTTTATGTTAGCATGCTAAAAGCTGTCTGTTCTCCTGTCTAGCCATTAGCCAGTTTAATTTCAAACTCAAATTTTAAAACATGCTGTGTGTTTTGTGTATTTTTATTGCGTACAATATAATCAAATAGTCAAAAACGGTGGCTTAAGAGCTGATAACATCACCTGTGCTCATTATTAATATTTACTTTCAATACAAGAGGTTTGCAGCAATAATAGAAATATAAAGAATGAAGAGGCCGACAGAATGAGCTGAATCTCAGGAACCAAAAATGTTTTAGCTTTTAGTACAGGATAGTTAGCTTATTTTTAATTTTTTTTATTAATAAATTTATTTATTTATTTATTTATTTATTTATTTATTTATTTATTCATTCAATATTTTAGTTTTTAAAGCTTCAATCCTATGAATCATTCATTCATTCATTTTCTACCGCTTATCCGAACTACCTCAGGTCACGGGGAGCCTGTGACTATCTCAGGCGTCATCGGGCATCAAGGCAGGATACACCCTGGACGGAGTGCCAAGTGTGGCCTGATCAATAAACCACATTTATTAAAAACGAACAAGATGAGTGGAAAAGGGAAAAGCTTTATTAACCACAAGATTGAGGTAAAATCAAATAACAGTTCCACAGGGCACTACCGACTGTGTACCGGGTTTTAGCTTTCTTTCAGAGACACAGCGTGATGGCCACAGAGCGGGGCTGTTCTATAACTGTACAGAAATCCCTGCAAATGTAGAAAAAGTGGACTGGTGATCCCAGCCATGCATGATCACAACACTTCCAGAGAAAAAGCACAAAGATGTTATGATATACTGCAACAGATATTGTCAAGAGGCATTAGAGCTTCTGATTGACTACCCCTAGCTAAATGATCAGTTTACTCACTCACTCATTTTCTACTGCTTATCCGAACTACCTCGGGTCACGGGGAGCCTGTGCCTATCTCAGGCGTCATCGGGCATCAAGGCAGGATACATCCTGGATGGAGTGCCAACCCATCACAGGGCACACACACTCTCATTCACTCACGCAATCACACACTACGGACAATTTTTCCAGAGATGCCAATCAACCTACCATGCATGTCTTTGGACCGGGGGGAGGAAACCGGAGTACCCGGAGGAAACCCCCTGAGGCACGGGGAGAACATGCAAACTCCACACACACAAGGCGGAGGCGGGAATCGAACCCCCAACCCTGGAGATGTGAGGCGAACGTGCTAACCACTAAGCCACCGTGCCCCCCCCCATGATCAGTTTATTTAGCTGAAAAAGAAGCAGGAAAAACACAAAACAAAACAGAAGACAGCAGTATAGGGGATACTTGCCATTAAAATATACTGCAGCTCATAGTCATAGTCAGTCATCCATCCATCTATTTTCTGTACTGCTTATCCTACATAAGGTTACAGGGAGCCTGGAGTCAATCCATTCCAGGGGACTCAGAGCACAAGGTAGGGGTCACCCTGAACAAGATGCCAGTCCATCGTAGGGCACAATCACATACACATTCACACACTACAGGCAATTTAGAGATGTCATTCAGCATATACCACATGTCTTTGGACTAAGGGAACAAAACCAGAGGAAACCAGCGAAGTACAGGGAGAAGATGCAAAATCCACCCACACAAGATGGGAGTTGAACCCTCAACCCTTGAGGTCTGGGTTGAGGATGCTACATTCAGTAGTAAGCCAGCATTCCTTAACATAGTCATTAAAAGGAAAGTTCTGAAAAGATAAATCACAATAGGTTGGTACAGATGTTTTAAAAGTACACGTAAGAAGCATGGGCCTGCCATGAAAATTTATATAACATTGCAATAACATCTTTAGCAATATGTCTGTATTATTTACCAAATTTTGGTTATGTCAGATATTTGATATCTCACTGTAACATTTTGCTGTTTATTTATTTGATGCAAACGATTCTCAGGTGACAGATCAGCATGCAACAAACGTCTGTAGAACTCCTTTGCTGCATGGCTTTATATGGATCCTATGACAGATTTGAGTACATTGAAACTGTGTTCATTTATTGGATAACATACTTTTTAAACACATAATGCAGGAAAGAGTCAATTCACTTGAACCAGTGAGTGTGTTTATAATGGGTAGATGGACACTGTCTCAAAGCAGCAGAAATATTTTACAGAAATATAGAAATTTAGAATATTCATTTTGAATGGGAAAACGCAAGCCACAGGCAACCATGGCAAGGAAAAAGTAAAACCCTCTGCTTGTGAAGGCACCAGATTTACCTCTTTACATAAAATTATGTATATATTAAACAAGGCTTAACTAAACAAATATGTTTTCAGTCTAGACTTAAACAACGTGACTGTGTCAGAGTCCTGAACCATTATTTAATTGGATGTCTGTTCCATAACTGCAGGGCTTTGTAGGAGAAAGCTCTGCCCCCTGCTGTAGCCTTCACTATTCGAAGTAACACCAAATAGTCTGCGCCATTTGATTGAAGGAAGTGTGTTAGGATCATAAAAGACCAAATGTTTGCTCATGTACTGTGGAGCGAGACTATTCAATGCTTTATAGGTCAATGGCAAAATTTGAATGGGAGCCGAGGCAGACGGAGTGATGTGTTCATATCCTTTAGTTCTAGGACTTTTATTGTTAGCCATTCTGCGCTAACTGGAGCTTGTTTGTGCACATAATGGAACATCCACACAGTTAGGCATTACAATAATCCAACCTTGAGGTAACAAAAACATGAACTAGGTTTTCGGGATCATGTAGTTTTATTATATATCTGGAGTAAATAATCACACTAAGTTGAAACAAAAATGTTATCCAGAGATATTATAAATATCTGAGCCTGTTCTCTGGCCTCAGCTTCTAAAGTTGGCATATGCGAAAAATGGTTTTCACTGCTGGAATGAATATGTAGGGGGGGCACGGTGGCTTAGTGGTTAGCACGTTTGCCTCACGCCTCCAGTCTCTGCCTTGTGTGTGTGGAGTTTGCATGTTCTCCCCGTGCCTCGGGGGTTTCCTCCGGGTACTCCGGTTTCCTCCCCCGGTCCAAAGACATGCATGGTAGGTTGATTGGCATCTCTGGAAAATTGTCCGTAGTGTGTGATTGCGTGAGTGAATGAGAGTGTGTGTGTGCCCTGAGATGGGTTGGCACTCCGTCCAGGGTGTATTCTGCCTTGATGCCCGATGATGCCTGAGATAGGCACAGGCTCCCCGTGACCCGAAGTAGTTTGGATAAGCAATAGAAAATGAATGAATGAATATGTGACAAAATAAAGGCTTCTAAAAACAATATAGTACAACATAGGGTTGGGCGATAAAACGATAACGATATGTATCGCGATAGACACTGTATCAGTTTTATTCATGTTTACAAAACATTGCACATATTTTAAAACACTTTATTCACCAGAAGGTGAACAGCTAGTGAACCTCCTAGCACTAAACTTGTACTAAATTCTCAGGTTACTCTATGTTTATATTTAACACTTTGCTCTATTTTATTACACTAAATTTACATTTTCTTTCATTTTGCACCTTAAATATTAAGAGATAATTGTTAAGTGTTCATTGTGACGTTAGACTTATGTTTATTTTTTAATTATTTGAGTTTTTCATGGTTGTTGACATTTCTGTCTTAATAACTGAGGGGATTATGATCAGAGGAAAGTTAAAATAAAAGTGTTTAAATGTAATATTTTTTCTCCTGGTCCTTATTTTAAATGGGTCATAAAAAATATCAATAATTATTGATATCGACCGATATGAAACACTGATATCGTGATACAGTTTTCAGCCATATCGCCCAGCCCTAGTACAACATATATATAGTAAAACAACAAGATAATAGGTCAATGCAAACCAATGTAATACAAGCGCAATAATATAATATAATACACTTAAAACACTTTACTGAAAACATATAGCTTTCTATAACAATAAATATCATCAGATTAGCACTGGAAGCTAATAGCAGGTTTACAAATAATTGAAAAGAAGCATTTATTTGTCACATATACTTCTATACATACAGTAAACAGCACAGTTGTAAGAAGTCAGTTATGATACAAGACAGCTGGGGCAGAGAGGGTTAAGGGCCTTGCTCAAATGGTCCAACAGTGTGGGCCCCTGAACTCCTAATAAATAAGTCAGAGATTTGTTGAGACACAACTGCCCAGGTTTACCCAGTGTTAGCAAACAAAGACAAAAGCAGTGTGCCTTAAACAGAACCTTTTGGAACACCAAACTTTACATTTACTATGCATCAACATTTACATCCACAAACTAATAAAATATCAGTCAAATAAGACCTGAGTCAGGAGACGGCTGTTCCCTTACCTTCAAAAACATTTCCTATAAACAAATATCATCGCTGTGTTTTTTTAGGCACTCTTTCGGCCAAATTTCATCACTTCTCCATACGATGTGTCGGGGATCTTTGAATTAGACTTAATCTGCTTACCATCTGAAACAATAATGAATCTGACTGGCTAGTATCATTCAGTAGCCTAATTCACAATTGTTATAGACAACTAACACAAATTTTATTTATTTTTTCGCATGTTTGTAATTTATAAATATGATATAAATATAAATTTCTGTTTGAATATATGTTATTTTCAGAAATTTGATCAATTTTATTTGTATAGAGCTTTTAATGATGTAATTGTCACAAAGCAGCTTTACAGGAATATAAATACTCTCTCACTCTCACTCACTCATTTTCTACCGAACTACCTCGGGTCACGGGGAGCCTGTGCCTATCTCAGGCGTCATCGGGCATCAAGGCAGGATACACCCTGGACGGAGTGCCAACCCATCGCAGGGCACACACACACACTCTCATTCACTCACGCAATCACACACTACGGACAATTTTCTAGAGATGATCAATGATCAACCTACCATGCATGTCTTTGGACCGGGGGAGGATACCGGAGTACCCGGAGGAAACCCCCGAGGCACGGGGAGAACATGCAAACTCCACATACACAAGGCGGAGGCGGGAATCGAACCCCCAACCCTGGAGGTGTGAGGCGAACGTGCTAACCACTAAGCCACCGTGCCTCCCTGAATATAAATACTCAGAATAGAAAATTAATAAAATATACAGAGCAAGCCAAGGGCAACGATGGCAAATTAAATCTCTCTGAGACGTTTCAAGAAAGAAACCTTTAGACTTAAATAAGATCTTAACCTCATCTGGGTAACACCAGATAGAAATGTGAACTCCATATCTCTACAGTATAACTCTATAACATAAATTATGAATTTGTACTTAGCTAATAGTTACCTGCCTTTTACCAGAACCTACAGGTATTTCTTTTGTAACAGTAAAATTCTAAGACTGATTGGCAGTCATGTGACCTCTTGTCTTGTCTTCTGACAGACAGCTGTGTTTCCCTTATTAAAAAGGAAAAAAAATCCACTCCTCTATTCCTACCCTAGATACAGTGCGGGAGGTTCAGATCCACCATGACTCTGATTCAGTAAAGTGTTTACTTTCAACTGTTACGCATGAACGAATGTTCACTTGGAACAATACAGCAAATACACTCACCAGAAGACTATAGTTTTTTTCCCCCCAGAATGTAAATACCAAGAGCAGGGACACTTGCTGACTCAAGTCGGTTAGGCGAACACTCAATTTACACATGCGACTTCAAGTCCTA
The DNA here is from genome assembly GCF_030014155.1 of Tachysurus vachellii. Classification (NCBI taxonomy): domain Eukaryota; kingdom Metazoa; phylum Chordata; class Actinopteri; order Siluriformes; family Bagridae; genus Tachysurus; species Tachysurus vachellii. The sequence goes on from NC_083463.1 coordinate 5,110,854, forward strand.
TCTATACAGGATTACTTTCACTGGGTGAAGTCTGTAATAACATTTTCCACAGTGGCCACAGGAAGAGACGAAAATGATGACACTGGAGAAGAACGACGGGAGGAAAAACTCATGGCTGAACAGGATGGGAGTTAGCATTAGCACCTGAACATGGTGGAATTTTAACAGGACCTTAAATATAATCCCAGACAAATGCACAAGTCTTTTATATGAGTTTTAATAATGCAGGTAGCTTTAGAAATAACCAGCAAATGAACTTATGGAAGGACAAAACAGTAAACAATTCATATTGTAGTGGCTGATATCATCTTGCTCGCTAGTGAATTAAATACATATAATTGAGTATCACTTAGATACAGAAACCATGAGGACATTGATTATGCTCTTTTTGCTTTTATTTAATGGCACTGATGTTAAAGTGTGTTTTTATTCTAAAGCTCCAGCATGACACAGTATTTTTTAAAAAGTTCTCTCATTTTCTACAGATAAATAGACAGACAGACAGACAGACAGACAGACAGACAGACAGACAGACAGACAGACAGATAGATAGATAGATAGATAGATAGATAGATAGATAGACAGATAGATAGATAGAGTCTGATTGTGCTGCTCTCTTAATAAATAACACTACAATTGTAGACACCAAAAATGTGTTATACATCGTCTCTACTGTTCTCAGCCTTCTTTTTTCAGAATTGTCTGTGTTATTTTGTGTGTGTGTCAGAAAGTGAGAAAGTGGAGGAGGAGATTGAATCTTAGCCACTTCCTCCGCTCAGCGTCGCTCGGCAGTAAGGCTTCATTAGTAATCTGCTGGAGTATTGATACCCGCTGCTACACTCAATTAACTGGGAACATTTTTATTTCAGCCTCGTATGATTTAGCTCTCAATTTTTTCAATTTTTGTCAGGCTCCTGTGGATTTCGGTGGGAGTCTGTGAGCTGCACTTTGATAGGTACACGCTTACTCTCGGTTGAAATTACACTGATTGGTCAGGGTTGTTCTGTGTAGCTGATCTGAAGTCCAGAGTCTTAAACCATCAGTCCATATATCGCTTCAGCAGAATAACAGCCACAGGTTAAGTATTTCAAAATGAAATGATATATTTATTTGTGAGTCCTGGACTCCAAAATGCACACAACAATCAAATGTTGCCTGCAGACAACGATGCGTGCATCTAGAGGTTGAAGGACGCAACAAGTCCTCCAGACTCAAAGTTCTTTCAGGAAGAAATAACAAGTCTGACTACCGCCAGAGAAAGTGGACAAGATGCTTACTTGGCTTATTGTTAGTCCTGTTGCTCTGCTTTGACCTCAAAGCAGTAGCATGTGAATACACTGAACACTGCGCAGACATGACCTGCCACTCCATGCCAAAGCCCTAATGGAAGCAGTCATCTAACACATCCATTGCCCTCCTTTACATCCTTCTTAACTCACTCTAGGGCACTTATTGGCTAGGACTGTTTGGACATGGGTGTGGTCATGCTTACTTTTTGGAAAGCTACCACTTTACGTTATGTATATGTTCCGACTCAAGACACAGCAAGAATGCTTATAAGGAGGAATAAACAGCTTCCAGTGTAAAATATAAGCAATATTGTTACTAGAATGACATTTCCACAACTGTCAGGGTTAATATTAAGACTCTTTCCCAGAACATTTAAGTTTTTATATATTAGTTAACATAAATCTTATCCTGTGTTAGATGGGGTCATTTTAGCATCCTTTTTTTTAACACAAAAATGTGTTAAAAATGTAAACAATCGCAGTTTCCTGGATTCCAAGCTCCCACTGCCATAGCCTGGGTTTAAATCCCAGGCAGGGGACCAATCCTGCCACTGAGGGGCTAACTCTTAGCCAGTCCCAAGCCTGCAACTGAGGGATTAAGTCTCGGCCGGTCCCAACGCTGCCACTGAGGGGTTTAATCTTACTGTCCCAATCATGCCACTGAGGGGCTAACTCTTAGCCAGTCCCAAGCCTGGCACTGAGGGTTTAAGTCTCAGCTGGTCCCAACACTGCCACTGAGGGGTTTACTCTTACTGTCCCAATCCTGCCAATGAGGGGTTTACTCTTACTGTCCCAACCCTGCCAATGAGGGGTTTACTCTTACTGTCCCAACCCTGCCAATGAGGGGTTTACTCTTACTGTCCCAATCCTGCCAATGAGGGGTTTACTCTTACTGTCCCAACCCTGCCAATGAGGGGTTTACTCTCAGCTGATCCCAACCCTGCCACTGAGGGGTTTACTCTTACTGTCCCAACCCTGCCAATGAGGGGTTTACTCTTACAGTCCCAATCCTGCCAATGAGGGGTTTACTCTTACTGTCCCAACCCTGCCAATGAGGGGTTTACTCTTACTGTCCCAATCCTGCCAATGAGGGGTTTACTCTTACTGTCCCAATCCTGCCAATGAGGGGTTTACTCTTACTGTCCCAATCCTGCCAATGAGGGGTTTACTCTCAACTGGCCCCAAGCCTGCTACTGAAGGTTTAACTCTAAGCTGGTCTCAACCTGCCAATGAATGGTAAACTCTCAGCTAGTCCCAACTCTGCTACTGAGGAGTTAACTTTCACCGTTCGAACCCTGCCGCTGAGGGGTTTACTCTCACTGTCCCAACGCTGGATACAATGAGAGGGTTGCATCGGTATGAGCATCCGACATACAACCAAAGTCATGTGCCAAAGTAAAAAAAATTTACGGACTGGATGACCCGCTACGTTGACACCAAACTGGGATCAGGACAGCAAAAGGAGTGTATGCAAATGATCCCAATTAAACCCTGGTGGACATTGCTGGGTAAAGGAGGACAACCTGGGATGTCTGTTTATCAAAGAGGGTTTGAGATAATAGAGATACAATTTCCTGGCATTTATGTACAATGCATAATGGTTTTACAGCCTATTTGGAAGAAATTATAAACACAATTGTCTAACACTAACATGGCTGCCATTATTTAATTTTTGTACGTCATGTACACTCTTTGTCCAATGGAAAGCTCAAGCTAAAGAGGCTGACAATAAAACGGTAAAGTGATAACTGATTTTAGCACTGCAGTACACTTATGGTTTCTAAGAAATGTAAACACAATACCTTCAGTACTCCTTTTGCAATGAACAAATCACTACATCTAGAAAGAGGACTCTGAAAGAGTTCAGACTCTTGTGGGTAACACTGAGAATCTGCTGTTTTCATCTCTTATACAGCATATGTGTATTTATTTAATCTAGCGCTAGCACACACGTCTCCTCCAGCAATGGCTGTCGTGGTCCTTTTTTTTAACTGCAGGGATCTGTACATGTGTGCTGTATGCAAGATTTTCTTCACCTCATCTTACGCTTCCTGAAGAAAGAGCGATAATCTGTCGAGCCGAAGACTCAAGCCGAATCCGTGTACAAGGACCGACAACTGTTTTCATTTCACCTGATGCTATTTCTTTCATCACTGTTCACTCATACAAGTGCACGGGAACCGACTGAGGACAACAGGCATGTATTTTTACTGCTACTGTATGTGCATGAGCATTAAATTGTACTGTATACATATATCTTTGCCTGTATATTTCTGTCCTGTTTTTGTTTGCTCATTAAGCTAATGATAAAAAAACATCAGCTTGTCACATAATTGAGAAGATTGTAAGTGTTTACCTCAAAGCATTGAATTGATTGTCTTAAATCTTCTTTCATAAGTGATAAACATCTCCTCACAGAAGAGAATGCCTCATCAGAGCAACGTCTATACACCTTGTTACATACATAAATTATATGAGAGAGCTGTTACTATACCGTATAGACGTGATAACATATTAGAACAATGGCATTCATTAAAAAAAAAATTGTGATCACAGCTAACGCTATTGTCAACGGCGCTGTCTTATAAAATCAATCAACACCTACTGACTAATGTTTTAAGCTCTTTAGTACTAGAGCATGCATACGAGTGCTACTGCTAGTGGTTCTTCTGCTCCATGTGTCCTACTTTTTCCCATTTTTAATTAACTTCCTCTGACGCTCAGGTTAGCTCTTTGGCCAAGCTTACTACCTTCGATCAGATCTTGTCTCATAATTTTCTGCCAAATCCCTCATCCATTTTGCCTTTGTCTCCAGCCACCAAGATTACCGCTGTTCCTTTCTCACAGGTATCAGCTCCACATCCCTGTACAAGCTTCCAGCTTCTTACCAACACCTGATCCTGACACCATATTACACCTGTACTCCAAACTCTTTACCGGCTTCTCTATAAAGGAACATATTCAGCTCCAAATCCGCCTTCTCATTTATAAATCCCTCGGTAATCTCTCTCTCTCCCTGCCTCTTTGACCTTCTCCATCCGTTCTGAAACATCCGCATTCTTACATCCTCCCCTTCTGCCTTGCTCATTTTAAGGCTGAGTTTGTACTGTGGTAGCAAGTCGGCATAGTGTTCCCTTCCTCTGATACTGTACGTGCTCTCTATTTAGCACCCTTTTCCGTCTGTTATCTGCGTTCGAAGGCGTTTTTTCGAGGCTGCCGCTCTCTCTTCACTTTATGTTTCTTACCAAGTATTTTATATTTTCTTCTCTTGTCTAATACGGTATACTCTCAATACAAATGTGTCCATGTGGGTTTCCTTCCACTTCCCAAAAGCATGCCATTGGCTAAGCTAAATTGGTCTTGGGTGTAAAGGTGTACATCGTGCCGCAGAGATGGACTCGGGTTCCACCCAAGGTGAACATAAATAAATGAATTTATACTCCAATACACTCCATGTATGGTCCAGGAGGCAGGTGGTTATGTGGCCAATTCAATTTGCTGATCGCAGAAATGAATTAAAAATCGTGCAAACTTGATTATTTACAGTAATCCAAAATTACTGCAAATAATTTGTTCGCAGATTTGAGCACATTTACTGTAGCGTCTTTGGTTCGTGTGCATCAGACACGAATACAGCTCTAAGAAAGTAATTACATTTGTTTTCACACACAGGTAGGAGTTTAAAAGAAGAATCGCGTGCTTGCAATTTTGTCAATTTGAATAGTTTTCTGCAAACACACACACACACACACACACACACACACACACACACACACAAAAAAAAAAAAACCTCTGCAAAACATTTTGGAAAAAAATCTAATTAAAATCCACAAATTGATGGACAGACAGCTGATTGCTATCTTTTGCTGCTTGATAGCTTACTATCTTTTTTTTTTTTTTTTTGACTTGTTAGCAAGCAAATAGTGTCACATTTGCTAGCTTTAAGTGCAATTAAACAGTCAAACAGGGTAATAAATCTACACACAGATGAGATGCATGCAGGCTTATTCTGCCCCGAGTGTGTTATTTTCATCCTCTTTTAGACTATGAGAAAGAAACTAACTTTCTCCCACATGCACTGATTATGAGTTAGTTTTGGATTGTAGTAGAGCCCATTTTAAGATCCCCTCAGGATCCCAAACACCCACGAGCTACCCCTGAGCATCCATATACACTGTAGAATTAATATGAATTTTGTATGAGATTGTGTTGGGAATTTGTTCTGTAGTGGCCACCGTAAGTAGATGTAATGTAATATAATGCGATGTAACATTTCATTTTCATTTCCAATCCCGACCGTAGCGGGGTATGATTGTAAACATGTTCTTTCAGGTCGTGGTTTGTTCCTGTCTCTTAGGTTTTGATCTCTGTAATACGTTCCAGCAAACGAGGGCTCGGTCCTGTGTGTGTGTGGGGTGGGGTCAGGTGGGGGGTGCACATTGGTGGGGTTATAAAATATAAAATTACGGAAGATTTCCCAGCTGCTGACTTAGAAAAAAAATTCAAACAAGAGCCTGGAGTTTAATTCGTGAATTAAACATGTTTCTGTTGGAGTCACAACGAGATCAACTCTAATTATATTTGCACCAACATGCTTATTGGGTTCCGTCTCTCAGTGTCTCTCGGTGTGTCTCTATGTCCGCTGTGTAGACGTTTGTCAGGACAGGAGGTGAGTGAGTCATGTTTGATTGTAACTTCGTTTGTCTTTCCATCTGTCTCTTTGCATTTGGTTAATTCTCTCTGTGCTGTGTCCTTAGACATTACATCAGCTTGTGTTATTTACTCGAGAGTTGTTGTTCTATGTCCTAGTGATCCCACTCACACACACACACACACACAAACATGCTTGCTTTCTCCATCCCTTATTTCGAATGATGGAATTTGTGAGCCGTGACTCTCGGCCTTAACGCGGTTATCTGCAATCAACTCATTTAATAATAAAATAACAAAATTTGCCATTATGTGAGTAGTTTGGTTGTGGATCTCATTTGGAAAAGAGAAGTCTCTCTCTCTCTCTCTCTCTCTCTCTCTCTCTCTCTCTTTCTCTCTCTCTATCTGTGTTTATGTCTCTCCCCGTTTGTGGCCTTGTCCTAAAAGGGCCGCATGCACGAGAGTCTCTCTCTTTTATGACCTGGAAATTGAATTAGGCTGATTTTTATGGGGAGGCTACGCAGGGACACGACATTGTGCATTAGTTGCTACGGACAGCGTGCGAATGACACATCACAGCGTCTCTAGCCTTACATTATGTCCTCTGGGGCTTTTCATGCACTCCATATCTCTCTTTGTGTGTGTGTGTGTGTGTCTATGTGTGTGTGCGTGTGTGTCTTTTCTATTCCTTTGAGGTAGAGATGATTTAAAACCTGACATGTCACCTGAACCAGCTTTTCAGAGGCAGACGTTCGGTCATAACTCATACACTGATGTTTCCACGTACATTTTAAAGCAGAGTGCAGCTCCTAGAATTATCAAAGCCTTTCATTTTGGTCCTGAATGCCTCAGCAGGCGTGAGCCGACACTCAATTTTCTTTTTGTACTAAAAAGCTTAAAGCCCCCTTCTGGCCTAAAATGTCCACAATTAACCTGCTTAGCGTAATCACGGTCGATCAACGTAATCCTTTCTTTTCTTTTCTTTTTTAAATGAGCCTTTGTATCTAAAAGTGTTTCTCAATCCTTAACTATCCCATTTAGCATCATTTGTAATATTTCAGTATTGTACTGATGTTCTAGAAGAGTAGTGATGTCTAAATCTGCTAAACAATGTGACAAAGGAAGAGGACGAATTCTCCCGAGACTCCCGAGGTTCCTTTTATGCATTTCTCCACGTCATGCTGGCAGTGGTGGCACAAGTGGTTAAGGCTCTAGGTTGTTGATTAAGGTTCAAGATCCAGCACTGCCAAGCTGAGGGCTAGGGCCCTTGGGTGTGGCCCCTAGCCCTCACTGCTCCTGGGGTGCTGTATCGTGGCTGACACTGTGCTCAGACCCCAACTTCCAACATTGGGATATGCAAAGAAATAAATTCAATTCTTCTTCTTCTTCTCAGGAACTATTTCCTCACATCTGGCTTGCACATAAGGACTCTAAAACTTCATGGGGATTTCTGTAAAAATTTGTATTTATTTATTTATTATTATTATTTTTTTAAAAATTGAATTGAAATGAAATGGAGTGTGTGTGTGCCCTGCGATGGTTTGGCATGCCTTCCAGGGTGTATCCTGCCTTGATGCCTGATGATGCCTGAGATGCCTGAGGCACAGGCTCCCCGTGACCCGAGGTAGTTCGGATAAGTGGTAGAAAATGAATGAACGAATGAATGAATGAAATGAAATGAAATGAAATGAAATGAGGGGGGCACGGTGGCTTAGTGGTTAGCGCGTTCGCCTCACACCTCCAGGGTCGGGGTTCGATTCCCGCCTCCGCCTTGTGTGTGTGGATGCATGTTCTCCCCGTGCCTCGGGGGTTTCCTCCAGGTACTCCGGTTTCCTCCCCTGGTCCAAAGATATGCATGGTAGGTTGATTGGCATCTCTGGAAAATTGTCCATAGTGTGTGATTGAATGAGAGTGTGTGTGTGTGCCCTGCGATGGGTTGGCACTCCGTCCAGGGTGTATCCTGCCTTGATACCCGATGACGCCTGAGATCCGATGACGCCTGAGATCCAGCTCCCCGTGACCCGAGGTAGTTTGGATAAGCGGTAGAAGATGAGTGAATGAGTGAGTGAGTGAGAGAGTTAAATGAAATGAACTTTTCAGTGAGGCATTTAATTTTATTAGCACTTCTTGTAGAAAAGAATGATCTAACACAGCTACACAGCTAGCGAGCTTAATAACTGTCAGGAGCTACAGGGTTGTACACATTGCTTGTCAGGTGGTGTTACATTACTTAACTAAATATAACCATGAATAAACAGAACTGTTAATAAAAAACTATATATGCATGAAGAGACAAACATACAGATGAATGACCGTTCTGATTTAAAAGAAAAAAATTATAAAGTAATATAATCTGGTGAACAAAGTAAAAAAAAAAGTACTTTTTGATCATATAGTACACAGCTATAGAAAGGAAAAGATTTAGAATCACACGCTCTCATATCACCCAAATGTGGATGGCTTCCCTCTTCTGACTCTGGTTCCTCTCAAGGTTCTTCTTCAACATATCAGGGAGTTTTTTTCCCTCACCACCGTCTCCTCTGACTTACTCATTAGGGATAAATATAAGTTTTATCTTATATTTTATCTTTATCTTATATCTTTTGTCTTATTTGACATTCATACATTTTAAAATGTGTATACTGAATTTATATATTTTTCTATAAAGCCGCTTTGTGACCTTGCGATAGTGTCTATCTATCTATCTATCTATCTATCTATCTATCTATCTATCTATCTATCTATGTGAGAGTAAGAAGAGAGGCCAACCCTGTGAGGTTGCTGAAGCATCTAGAGTTAGAGCTCCATAAATACTCCATAAATGGTTATGGTTAGAGCTCCATAAATGTGTACAAATAAATACAAACACATTTAAATACAAGTCTAATATTAATCTTGAACCTTTGTGTACTATTAACCTTTTTTGTACTTTTTGTATTATGTTTCTTATGTTCTGTAAAGCTTTGAGACAACGTCCATTGTTAAAAGTGCTACACGAATAGATTTGAATCGAACTGAATTGAATTGAAATGAATTTATTTATAATGATTAAATTCAGGGTGATATTTGTAACTCTATTTGTCCGGCCCTTCATCCTTTCATCTAGATGGTTCTTTTTGCTGTTTCTTTTGATTATTCACAGCTTACCTGTCATGTTTGTATAATTACTGACACATGCCTAATTAGCAGAACAAAACTTCTGGCTGTCTGATTTAACAACGGACTTTAATAAATCCTCCTTTTCAAGCATTAGCGAGGCTTATTTATAAAGCGCAGTTAACACAACAGATGTTGAAGCACTGTGTACTCAGATAAAATATATCCGAGATAAAAATATTTAAAAATAATAAAAGTCATGACATTCTGTAAAAACTAAAAAGGCTATAGAATAGAAAAATAACGACCTAAAATTACCTTGGGATATATGAAAAGATGTAATAAATGACAGGATGCTACAAAGCACGTAGCTCATGCTACATAACACGAAACAGAACGTGTCCAAATTTTACCGCGCGATAAATGACAGGACACAGGAATCCATTTCTTTGTATTTTTTTATTTTAGAGCTGTCTACTGTATTGCAATTTGCATGCTGTTTTCTGGCGATCTGGACACGCTGCGCTCCTCTAAGCTGAAGTGCCATTTTCTTTCCAAATCGCCTGTAAACAGACAGCAGAATTACAGTATTTATCTGCGAGGGGATCTGAGATGAAATGCCTAGCCATGCTATAGCTACAGACAGATTTCTCACCCAACCCCCGAGGTTGAAAATAAAATACAGACGTCTGAAATTGGCCGCTCCAGTGGTTCGGAGCCGACTGAGCGCAGTATGGCCACTGCTTTAAAACCTCCTTCACACACATGCACAAACAAACACGTACACACACTGATTCTTCATGTGCCTAAGCTCAAAGGACGCCTTTTTTTCCCCCTCTAATTTTGCGACTCTTTTTCTAAAAGACTGTGTTTTTCTGCAGTTTTGTCTGGAGTAACTATGGTGACGAGGGCAGATGAGTTTCGGGAAGGTGAGATGCTAATCTGTTGAGCATGAAGTGAAGAAGTGAACCTTAGCACAGTGTGAATAATCGCCCATTATCGCAGCTGTTTCTGAGCAAAAAAAATAAATAAAGTAAAGTAATTAAGCGATTAAATGAATAAAAAAAGATTCATTTGGTTAGCACATGCAAATTTACTGTCTTGATCCTTATTATTCATCAGTGCGTTACTGCAACAGATCCATTTTTAGCTGAATAAAACTGAAACAAAGCTACAGAATTACAAAGCCATGTCAGTGAAATATAATCTGATATGACTTGTATTAGCTTTTTATGAAATGTTGGTGGACTCAAACCCACAGGTTAATTAACACCATTATTGGTACACATGCTGAATTGAAATTGAAAATGAAAATGTAAAATGAAAATGGAGAGTTAATAAAAGCAGCTGAGCCCCGTGTGCAAGGTTATCTTGGCTGCTGCTGAATGCGTATCACACATATTGCGCTCAGTTCTAACTCAGTAACTTCATTAGCCTTTAAAATGCAGTTGCCTGCTGCACTCCTTTGTGGCATGCCTGCAGGACGTCGAGGAAACGATGGGCGCGCTCGTTTACTTGCAGACTTTTCCGTCGACATCCCATTAAAATCTCTCCGACTCCATCTCTTACTCCCCCGAACGTTGATTTATGTGGATCCAGATTCAAGGTCCGGCAAATGCACAAGGACAGCGGTGTACCTGCTGCCAGAGGCATCCTTAAACTGCTTGACCTGAACGCGTGCCTGTGTGTAAGTGTGTATAAAGTGTGTGTGTGTGTGTTTCTTCCTGAAGCAAAGATGCATTGCACATGGGAAACTTTAGCCATGCCCTTGCTGGCAGAGGACACAATCCTTCTCCTCTTCTCTTAGCATCTTTCACATCTGTCACATTTCAGGGCAGTTCTGGGAGCAGGGGAATTCACCGTTATTTTGAGTGCTTATTTATATATGGTATGTGGCATGTGCTCAATTCCTGTGAGATATTATATTTCATTATATTAGGGAATTGTTGATCCGAGGCGACGTGTTCTTCCTCCATAACACTGGTAATTGCATTAAAATCCACAGAGAATTCAAACTTGAACTTCAATTCAACTTTGAAGTTAGATCTTGGCCTTGAGGTTTAAACCTCCAACCAGATCTCAAAGTGTGGTTTATAGGGATAAGTGAGAGCAAATCTATTTATTAAGAGAGTCTGAAATTGTAGAATGTGATCATAGAGCCACTTGTGGAAGTGGTGGTTTGTGGAATTGTTGGTACAAACTGTTACTACCAGACTCTGATTGAAAGGTTACTGATTGAAAGGTTGTGGGTTTGAGCCCCAGCACAAAAAAAGCTGCTACTGTGGGGCCCTTGACCAAGGCCCTTAACCATATTTGCTCCAGGGGCATCATAGCTGACCCTGTGCTCTGACCCCTAAACTTCTAAAGCTGTTATATGTGAAGAAAAGCAGTTGCTGTTCATAAGCAGTTGTTATAACTTACATGTGACAAAGGTGGCTTCTTGTTGTTGTTTCATTTGGACTGATCTCCAACACAGCAGGCTAGGAACACTATAAGATAAAACAAGGAACCAGGCACAGAGACTAATGAAAATTAAGGGGGCATAACAATTTATGAAACACAGCTCACCTCTGGTTTACACATGTAAGATGCCATTGAAACAATACAGATAGATAATTATACACCAGCCAACAAGGCACAATGAGACTAATTAGAAGAGACAGGTGTGGACAGTGATTGGAAATGTGGACATGTGGCAAACTGATTCCAGACCTGAACCATGGACTGATACCAGGGACGGATTCAGGCCAAGACAGAGACAGGAGCAGAAACAGAGCCAGAAACAGAAAGGTTGAGAACCACATTATGTGTTCAACAGACCATCCCATGGTGAAGTAGAGAAGATGGGGAGAGTGAATTGCCAGGGTCTGTGCTAAATCCATTAGCTAACAAAGTCAACCATGAGCCACTATATGAATTAAAAGTACCTAAATGTCTTCCTTCACTAGGGTAGCACTGTGTTTGGCATCTTTCTATCTAAAAAAAAAAACCCAGTTGGTTAATGTAAACAGAAAAAGCTTTTCACGGCTTAAACCCTGTTGCAAGGGTCAGGAAAACTGCATTTCTGGCAACACTGAGCAGTTACTATAGTGTGTATTATGTGTTATTCTGTTTTAATTAACCTAATAGACCACTTAAACCCAGGGGTAACTGTAGTTAGGAGAAAATGATGGGTGCAAAGGCCAATGGGAATCTGGGACTTATCAGGGATTCCATAAATATAACAAGGCAATATTAAGGTCACAAGATCATCTTATTGCAAAGTTTGGACTGTGGTACCATTATAAAGAAAAGTTTGACAATATTTAGAGCTGGGACTAAAGTACCATACAAAAGCAGTCTGGTATGCAGGATTATGAGAAGAAAACCTTGAACCACCAAACCACAAGAAGACAAATTTGTTATGGCAACACCTTCAGGAGTAAAAGTCTGTACCAGAGGACACACTCAGAGCAAAGCTGGGACTTGAGAACCTCACGAAAGCAAAACTTGAGGCAACAAACATGCAAATTTGGGACAGTGCGGTCATACCATCAAAAGCCTGGATCTTGGTCCACCTCAGGGCAAAGCCATGGGCTAGAAGAGCTTTAACCTGAACCAACAAACTATAAGAGGTAAATCTGGTAATGAAAATCAGTACCATCTGAATTCTAGCCTCAACTAAAGGATCACATTGGGGATAGAATGGGACTAGAGACAACCTGAACCATGGAACCATAAGGAGAGAAATCTGTGACTTCAGGACCCCATGGCCCAATGTCTGTACTATGGAACATTTACATTTACATTTACATTTACAACATTTAGCAGACGCCCTTATCCAGGGCGAGACACAATTCTAGAAAGGGCATCTATCCAAACTAGTTTTGTAGCAATATAGGGTTTAGTCACCTGAGCCATGAACAGGTGGGGACATGGTTCCTATTGCAGGTGAGCTGTGGCATGAAATGCAGCAGGTTGTGGTTCAGGGGTCTCACAAGAAGCTGAAGCATCATGAGCAGAGGCAGTGGCATAACAGCCAGGTCCAGGAATGTTATCTTCTCTGCTGTGCTTTAGCGCTTTGAGCTATGGCATGGCACCACTGGTAACATCGAACACACGTGGCCACCTAACAGCTGGCTTCTTAGTACCATCCTCATGTAGAAAGCTGTAAACAGGATACCCAAAGATCTCAGATGTCTAAATCAAAATCTTTTTTGTTCTTGTGTCTTTAATCAAATTCCCTAGACTCTGCACTCAGATCTGTATCCTTTGTGCACTGCTTTCTAATCATTGACTTCTTTTTTAAAACATCACCTCTTTCTTTTAAGTTTTTTTTTTTTTTTTTTTTTTTTTTGTCTTTTATGTCCCATTCTTTTATCTATGTCTGAACTGTTGTGTATCAAATGTGCTATACAAATTAACTCATGCATTGAAAAAGCAGCTAAAATCTTTTCCCCTCCTGTTGTTATTCATCCTCCTATCACGGTGTCAGCGCTAAGGAACCTTTGGGTTCTCGCCGGAAGATTTGTTGATCAGGAATGGGCATTCTAGCTATTTATTCACGACACAGTGAGCTAGTGTTAATTTCGTCACCTATTTTTAATTTAGTCTTAGTCTTAGTCTTGTGCCAAATGTCTTTGTTAGTTTTAGTCATATTTAGTCATTCACATATCTTTTTTGTTAGTCTTAGTTTTAGTCAATTCTTAGTCTCGTCATTTTAGTCTAGTTTTAGTCAAAAGAAAACTCAAGGTATCTTAGTCAAGTTTTAGTCGACTAAAAGTCTTTTAATTTTAGTCTAGTTTTAGTCAAAAAATTGTAGCTTGACCACATCTGGAATCTATTGTAAGAATAAATACAATGAGGCCTCATTAAATGCAATAATATCAGGAACACAAGTGTTATAGTGGAAATAAATAACTTAATGAAAAGCCTAAGATCAAAACTGTAGGTATATATATATATATATATATATATATATATATATATATATATATATATATATATATATCACAAAATATGAGTATATTCACAAAATCACAAAAGTATCAGTGAGAAGTTGAGAACACTCGTTTAAACAGTGCATACACTCGAACTTGACTGCACATCACATTTTTTTTTTTTTTTGAAGGCATGCCTTCAATTTATTTATTTATTTTTTGAGCGGCGTGTGGACCAATTCTTTCTACACACACACTATTTTATTTCTTGATAACAGACCGCTGTGAACTATAACACACCGTTGCCATGAAAAACAGAGCGTTGCCATGGACACATGGTTAGGATTCTAACCGTAGAGACGGAGCGCACTATTTTCTTTAGCGGAAACAATACAATTGTTTTTAAATCAATAAACTCCTTTTTAAATCATCATTTTGAGTCAAATTATTGATTTATTTGGTAGGTAGCAATATAATAAGCGGGATCCGCTTCACGGACCTGTAACTTGAGCAACAGCGAAGCCGCAAACTCGTTGTGAATATTTTAAAGGCGTAACAGCTGATGAAAAAGCAGAGACAATTGTAGACGAAAATGAAGAGAGATTTTATCTTAGTTTTTATTTTATACAAAACATTTTCGTCTCGTCTTTTTTCGTCAACAATAATGCATGTTAATTTAGTCTTAGTCAGCGTTTTTGGACAGTGGTGCAGTCTCGTCATCGTCTCGTCTTAGTCATGAAAAAAAAGGTTGTTGACGAACATATTTCGTCTCGTCTCGTTTGATGAAATTAACACTACAGTGAGCACTGAAACATTTTAAACTCTTTTATTTCTGGTATGATGACTGAGGAAGTTGCTTCAGTTACTGGAACTCCTCTTGACGTGGAGAGAAAGTAGATTACTGGAGGCTGTTCTAAGTTTCCTGCAAGACTCCTGCACCCCTGTTCCTGTCATAGGATAGTGAGACTAGCCATTTTAATGACTTAGTCATGGCAGGATTTATGAAGGTTTATGTAAAGATATGAAACACTCGGGGATGTGCTAGTATAGACAATTAATCATAGTGATGTTGTGTGGTGTCCTGTGACCCTCCTAAACTGACAATTTTAAATAAACAGCACATCTTAAAGCGTTTTATTTATCTAATACCACAACACAACGACGATACCTCTTTTATATCAGAGTGTACTAATTATCCATGAGGTGCACTTAGCGTTGTAGAAGATTAAATGTTTAGCGAGTAAAGTTTGTTCCTGTTATCGCTTACACTACAGCAGTTATAAACAGACAGCAACCTCAACCTCAATTCTCTCTCTCTCTCTCTCTCTCTCTCTCTCTCTCTCATGAAGATAATACAAGAGAAGAATGTAGCTTGTCATGTCATCTTCCCATTCCGGTAAGCAAAACCTAAAGTTCTAGTTTTGCCTCTGACTGTTACAACATTTTAAATAAGTTTAAATGGTTAATGGTGGCCTAACGGTTAGAGAGTCTGACTCTTAACCCTAAGGTTGTGGGTTCGAGTCTCGGGCCGGCCACGACTGAAATGCCCTTTAGCAAGGCACCGAACCCCCCAACTGCTCCCCGGGCGCCGCAGCATAAATGGCTGCCCACTGCTCCGGGTGTGTGCTCACGGTGTGTGTGTGCACTTTGGATGGGTTAAATGCAGAGAACAAATTCTGAGTATGGGTCACCGTACTTAGCCGTATGTCTCGTCACTTTCAAAAGCGCTGACACTGGAGATTCCTTCCAAAAAATGTTAAATAAATGCTTTCCAACACAAAAACCTTCACCATATTATCAAACAATTTTTTTTGGTATTTTATTTATTTAGACAGCCCATAACATTGATATTTCCTGTATATTTTACTATATACAAATGATAACATTGAAATCAGAACTTAAGCAATAATTTATACTCAGGATTTTTCTCAGTCAGCACTTCTGCCAGAGCTGCGGTTATAAAAAATTAATCATCACCTTCTGACCAATCAGAACAGAGAATCTACCAGCGCTGTCATGTGACAGTATAATCCATCCAATAATATCCAAGTATTCAAGGAGCTTGTGTAGGTTGTGTGGCATAGAGATAAGTCTTACATGTTGAATATCATGGTGCATTTTTTTTTATTAAAAATGATTGAAGCAACAATTATTTGTCTTCATTTTCCTGTTTAGTTTCTTTTTCTCTTGTTTTTTTTTTTTTTTTTTTTGCTTCAGGATTTTATGTACTATTTGGGTGAGCAACAGGGGCGAGAAGGAAACGTGATGCCCGAAAACATCTGTCATTTTATTTCAGCGGTTTGTTCTATGTAGTGGAATAGTGGAATTGCGAATAAAGACACAGGAGATTTTCTGGGGAAAGAAAGTAATGCGTGGTCATTTATGTGGATACACATAGCCAATACACTGACAAAATGAAATACTCTAGACTGAGGTACTTTATTCTGGTATCGCAGACTTGGCCATGTTCCTAGCTGCTAAAAAAAAAAAAAAGAAACATAGTAAATTTTTGTCCTCTGTTAAATCATAACATCCTTTTTCACTCCTAAAGGTTTTCCTACATTTCACCATGTTGAAAGAGCATTTCATTCATTTTCTACCACTTATCCGAACTACCTCGGGTCACGGGGAGCCTGTGCCTATCTCAGGCGTCATCGGGCATCAAGGCAGGATACACCCTGGACGGAGTGCCAACCCATCACAGGGCACACACACACACTCTCATTCACTCACGCAATCACACACTACGGACAATTTTCCGGAGATGCCAATCAACCTACCATGCATGTCTTTGGACCAGGGGAGGAAACCGGAGTACCCGGAGGAAACCCCCGAGGCACGAGGAGAACTTGCAAACTCCACACACACAAGGCGGAGGCGGGAATCGAACCCCCAACCCTGGAGATGTGAGGCGAACATGCTAACCACTAAGCCACCGTGCCCCCTGAAAGAGCATTTCTTACTTTAAATGACAATTCATTTGATTATCTAGAATCTTTCATTTTCTATTAGATGACAATAAGAATGAAAGTTCTTTTTTTTTTAATCAGTAACATTTATTATAAGTGAACGAAAGGTCTTTTTGTTATAATTTGCTGACAGGAAATGAAAAATCATCCAGACATATTCCCAGCTATCAACGAAATAAACTGTAATTAATGACGTATTTTATAATTTTGAGTAATTATTGATCCAAGACCATGCATTCTTTGCCTACTTACCCTGGTTAATTTACATACAAATACGTGAAGAACAAAAACTTGGATTTAGATTTGACTTTGAAATCAACTCTCAGGCTTGAGTCAATCTCAGCTCCTTCACACTGGAGGTTTTCTTCCATTAATAGCAAACGTGTCATGTTTTTCGGACCGTAGCACAGTTGAAGACTTAGCCGGTGGTTTATTAGGAATATTATGTGTTGAATCAGGGCAGCACCGTGGGCACTTCTTCTCATAGCTCCAGGGTTACTGTTGCTATGGAGTTCTCCATGTGTCCATTTTGGTTTAGTTGAGGTTCTTCTTTTTTCTCCCAACTCTTGGAACATGCTTGTAGGTGAACTTTGATGGAGAGTTGCCCCAGATGTGTGTGTGTGTGTGCGTGTGTGTGTGTAGGCATGTTTTACTGAGATGGACCGTCATCCTACTGTATAGCATTCCAGGATCAAGACTAGGTTCTGGATCAGTTGTTCTTTTCATTTTAGTGCATACACTGTGATGTTTCTGCTGAAAATGTGCAATATAGTTTATTTTTTACTGAACAATTTACTATGATAAGAATAGAATAGAAAACTTTATTTGTCACATTATATTACAGAACAAATACATTCTTTCTTTGCATATCCCAGTTTTGGGAGTTGGTGTCAGAGCACAGGGTCAGCCATGATGCAGCTCTCCTGGAGCAGAGAGGGTTTAAGGGCCTTACAGTACCAGTGCTGGAGCTTAAATCCTGATTCTCCATTCAACAACACAGAGCCTTAATTGCTTGAGCCAAATGCTCATGTCTAGATCTATAAAAGAGAGAAGCACTTCAGTAAGTAAAGGGTTTATTATTAATTGTTTTGGATCTTCAGACCTGTTTTTGCTTAGGTGCTTTTCACACTGAACACGTCAACACATCTCCAGTACAACCGAACTCATACCACCTCCTTCTATGTTTTTTTTCCCCACAACCATAAACCTACTGAACTCCATACTAACTCACAAATTCTTCACTGTCTGCAATCACATTGGAGTTCTGCTCTACCACCTTGTTACAACTTTTCCACAATTTATAATGGTGTATAACTGTAAATTCATTTCTTACCCTAGTTTACATCTGTTTATGTATATTATCTCAAGTCAAGTCAAGTCAAGAAGCTTTTATTGTCATTTCAACCATATACAGTATAGCTGTTGCAGTACACAGTGAAATGAGACAACGTTTCTACAGGATCGTGGTGCTACATAACACAAAGACAGGGCTAAGGACTTGTAAGTCTTAGCCACATAATGTGCAACTGTGCAACTTGGTGCAAACAGTGCAGGACAAGACAAGACAGACAAGACAGTGCAGGACAAAAGACAGTGCAGACAAAAGACAGTGCAGGACAAAAGACAGTGCAGGACAAAAGACAGTGCAGGACAAAAATTACAAGACAATACAAAAAGTACAAAAAATACAATACACAAAAGACAATAAAGGGGGCACGGTGGCTTAGTGGTTAGCACGTTCACCTCACACCTCCAGGGTCGGGGGTTCGATTCCCACCTTCGCCTTGTGTGTGTGGAGTTTGCATGTTCTCCCCGTGCCTTGGGGGTTTCCTCCGGGTACTCCGGTTTCCTCCCCCGGTCCAAAGGTTGATTGGCATCTCTGGAAAATTGTCCGTAGTGTGTGATTGTGTGAGTGAATGAGAGTGTGTGTGTGTGTGTGCCCTGCGATGGGTTGGCACTCCGTGCAGGGTGTATCCTGTATCCGGGTGTATTGATGCCCAATGACGCCTGAGATAGGCACAGGCTTCCCGTGACCCGAGGTAGTTCGGATAAGCGGTAGAAAATGAGTGAGAGAGTGAGTGAGAAAAGACAATAAACAGTAAACAGAAACAGCGCCGACCGACCAGCGTAAATACTGTGTGTGAATACTGAATGTTCAAACAATATTTCCTGCAGTAACATTAGAATGAACACAGTTTCTTACACTGTATATTATCTTGGATATTGTGGTACTGTACGTATTATGTACATAATGCACACAATTACAATGCATATATAATTATATATTTTTAGACATACTGTACTTTGTCTATACAAAGTTTTTACATACGACCTGCCGTAACTTTATTTATTTGTAGTAGTACATATATTTACATATTTATCTGCACATGTTCTTTTACACATTTTTCCTACTATTTATTTTATCTATCTATCTATCTATCTATCTATCTATCTATCTATCTATCTATCTATCTATCTATCTATCTATCTATCTATCTATGCGCTGGTCTGCATGACAACTTTCAAATTTCCATATTTTCATTCAAACTGTGCTTTTTCGGACTAAACCGGCATCGTGAACACATTCTTAGTTTCGCTCTTCATTTAGAAAATGCTTTAAATAGATTATAAGTGAAAAGAAAAAGATACTGTAGGAGTCAGAGATACTGAATTATCTGAGATATTATGTGTCAGATTTGTAATCAGTAAGTGAGATTTCCTACTTAAAAAAAAAAATCATGTCAGGTAAAAAAAAAAAATAATAATAATAATAAAAACACCAGGAGCACTGTATTAATAAAGGCCTTTGACAGTCTCTCAAGGTTTGCATTGTTAAAACATTAGCCTTTTGCCTGCCTCTCTTAAATCAAGAGCGATAGAATCTTAAGAAAGAGGTACAGCGAGAAGCAAGGTCAACACCCGCTCTGACGGTTGGATTAAAATAAATAAAAAAGAGCTAGAATAAGCATAAATACCTTAAATTCTCCACATTCTCTGATGATTTTCTGTATTAAGCCTTGGCAAAAGGTCTTTGACATTAATTACTAGCGCACTCATATAAGAATACGGCTCGGGATCCTTGTTCTCCGTTTCACAAGTGCTGAAAGTCGATCTGATTTTTTTATTCGTTTTTCAACACTTGATATTTTCTTGTGGACATGTTTCAATTAACCCGGTTTGGTTGTCTTTTTAAGTCAAAAGAGATAAAAAAAAAAAGAAATAAATAAATAAAAAATATCGTGACTGTTCTTGGATTTATCAGCACATTTTCTTGGATCTCTCTGCCTTTTTTTCACTTTTCCTTCTTTAATATTACGGGGGGAAAAAGAGACGGCATCCAGATTGGCAATATGGCCGATTTATTCATCTAAACGCCCCCGTATCAAAACAAAGCTGGTCAGCCGGCTAACCGTCTCTGAGGAGGGAAAACAGCCAAGAAGCCACCAAATGCTCAACAGATGGACAAGAGCATAAATACATCTGGAGGCGTACGAGCGCACAAGGAAATATTAGGACGACAGTGAGTGGCGGAGGAAGAATTTTAAACAGGCATCTGGGGACAATAACAGAGGAAGGTCACCCTGACTTATACAGGAAGAGGAAAGTTTCACGCCGAGCGAGATAATGGGACACTGCTGGGCTAATTTTAGTGTAATTTATGGTATGACCTTTGGGCAAGAGGAATCTAGCGTTCTAATATGCAACAACGCTGTTATCTGGTCACTAGTAAATTAGCAGTGGATTATTGAATATGAATATTGCCATTTATTTTCTCTTCCTCTCTTCCTCAACTTTGTGGCTTCCTAATATATTCCCACACAAGAGGGAAGGAAATATTTCTCATTTCTTATTTTTTTAGCCTTGAGCACTTACGCCACTCGAAAGCGAAGAGGTGTCGATAATGAAACTCGGAATTGTCGAAGGAAATTCCGAACGTGAAAAGGTTTCTTTTTTATTTTCTGCAGTATTACAACGATAAGAAGCCGGAGGACGGGTGCGGAAGTGTACAGCGCGTGCAATATGGATTTGTGCTCTATCTGCCTAGAAATTTAAAACAGGAAGAGAAAAAAAAATCAGACAAACTCACGATAGTGTCATGATTGGGATTCGGAGACTAAGTTCGAGTTACCACTGTAGTTTGTTCTCTTGCAAAATCTCAACAGATTTCAACTGGATGAATAAAGAATGAATAAAAGATGAAAACACAAAAGGAGACAAACTAAAAAATTAGCTGTATTATTTTGCTGCATCTTTCCATCATGTGATTTGTTAAAAGTGTCCTTTCAATTCGTGAGATCTCATCGGGTCAAGCCAGTATTTGCCGTAAGCTCGATCCCCTTGTTCTTACATTCTCAAAGCTCAGTATTCATGGATTATGAAGTGATGCCTAGTCTAACAGACACCAACAGCACTCTCATGTTGAACTCAGCAGGTTCTCCTCAGCAACTCAAACAATACACACCTGGGAGAATAAAAGGTCTTCCTCAATAAAACACACGTGATGGTTGCAGCACATGGAACCTCAATGAAAAAAACACACATGAGGGTATTGGTCTTTGTTTTTCCCATTGAGGATCATACTCGCTTCACATGAAAGTTAAAAAACCCCCGCTTATGTAACTTGGCCATGGGATCCCAGTCCTGATGGGAGCTGGACTCAAACACACAATCATGCATCATTTAGTGTGATATTTTATTTGACTGTCTGTGTCATAATAATAGTATAAAATAGAATAAACTAAAAAGAGAATTTGAAAATGTAAATAAAAAGAGAACGAAAAATGTAGAAAATATAAAAAAGAAAGATGGGTTTTTAAAGAACAGGCTTCCAGGAAACAAAAACAAAACAAACATATTTTTTTTGGATTTTTTTAATAATACTTTATTTTTTTAAACTTATAGCTAATCAATAATCCTAGTGAATATTCTCAGATAACGAAACATTATGTACACAACACTGTAAGCACACAATACACCACGGCCGAGCTACAAAATCGTTCCCAGAAGCCACCTACACGCCATCCTTCATCACCATCCTTCTAGCGGTTTCACCTGTGTTTGATGTGTATGTTTGATTTAGCACTGTATAAAAGTGCCTCTGTTTCAGTTTGTATTGTCTGCGACGTAACTAAGCCAGTCTGTCTGCTCTAGACTCTTATTGACATTAGACATTATTGGGGGTGGCACGGTGGCTTAGTGGTTAGCACGTTCGCCTCACACCTCCAGGGTTGGGGGTTCGAGTCCCGTCTCCTCCTTGTGTGTGTGGAGTTTGCATGTTCTCCCCGTGCCTCGGGGGTTTCCTCCGGGTACTCCGGTTTCCTCCCCCGGTCCAAAGGTTGATTGGCATCTCTGGAAAATTGTCCATAGTGTGTGATTGTGTGAGTGAATGAGTGTGTGTGTGTGTGTGCCCTGCGATGGGTTGGCACTCCGTCCAGGGTGTATCCTGCCTTGATACCCGATGACGCCTGAGATCTGATGACGCCTGAGATCCGGCTCCCCGTGACCCGAGGTAGTTCGGATAAGCGGTAGAAAATGAATGAATGAATGAATGAATGAATGAATGAATGAATGAATGATGACATTATTTTGCCTAACCTGTTTTTAGCAAATCGACCAAACTGTACATGTACTGACATTTTTTTCCTTTCTCAGATGTATTTTTGGTTATTCTGATGAAGATGTACCTAATATTCTGACCTGTACATTATAAACTAACCTGCACTTTCAGCCTCTTATCGAAATTCTCTTTTTCCTAATGCAGTAAACACATAATATCAGGGAACGTGGTAGCATAGTTGTTAAGGTGTTGTACTGATCAGAAGGTTGTGAGTTTGAATCCCTTGAATGCCCTTGTGCAGGTCCCTTAACCCTCAGTTGTATAAAAATGTAAGTTGCTCTGTGATAAGGGCATCTACCAAATGATGAAAATCATGAAAGTCCTAAAAATGTTAAAGAATCAGATCAAATAGTTGTGATATTGGAAAAATGTAATATTTCCATAAGTATACTAAATAATAAGCGAGAAACCAGCTGCTGTTTAATTCTTAAATAATCCAGAAGTGAACAACGATTATGAACTTTGCGGAACAGTAAGTTTACCTCGTAGAGGTCACAGCTTAATTAATTAACAGAATGCGATAAATTATCATTTGGAGCTTTATGACAGACTTCATTAAAACATCATGAGCTTATTACACACATTATAATTAAATTTGTTATTAATTTTACTTAAGCAGAACTTGATGCGATAATTCAGCTTAAAATAAAACGAACATCGTTTTCTCCTGGTCCAAAATAATGAGCTGGGGCATGTTTCATGTTCAGGTTTGCATGTTCAGTTCAGTTCATGCTACTGTATAAGGCTAATGTTGTTAACGAGTAAAGGAACATTATGTCCTTTGTATTATCACGGTGGAAAATATCTAATGCCCCTTTTCCACCGAGGCAGTTTGAGTGCTGGTTCGGAGCCTAATATAGAACCAGTTCTTTCTTTTTCGACAGCCAAAGCAGCGGCTCTGAACCAGAAAAAGTGGTTCTTAAGTAGCACCAAAATGTTGTTGGTCTGGACTTAAGAACCTCTTGTGTCAGGGGCTGTGGGCGGGGCTACTGTTAGCGCATTTGATAATGTAGCTTATGTATACTAATGTTTAATACTTTTTTACTTTAAGCACACATGATAGTAGGTAGCTACATGCTAAGGCTAACTTTTTTCTGTGTTAATGATAAAATAATGTTATGTACTTTCTCGATTACAACCTCCGTTTATACAGATTACATGGAGCTGCATGTACACGTTGGATTCGCCGCGTTTGGGTGTTAATGTACTGTAGGTTCACAAAGCCATGAGCATTAACAGTAAAGCAACATCCGCCATTATTGATGTGTTTGTGTTTGCCGCTGCTGCGCTAACATTGCTGGGACACGTGACACGTATACAGTGACGTCAGACTCGGCTCTGTGATGGCTCTCTAGCCGAAGGAAAGGAAAACCGGTTCTAAGAAGGTTTAACAGTGGAACCAACTTTGAACCAGCACCAGTGCTAGCTCTGAACCAGCACCCGGTTCTTTTTGGTGGAAAAGGGGCATAAGTGCAACACTGGTGTCAGAACGGTGAGTATAACTGAGCTAAAACAGCAGACATTGCTGTGGATGGAATCATTTAGGAACCATGAAGATGGCTCTAGACTGAAATCGGCATGATCAGATTTGTCTTCATGAATAAACAGACAGACTTCAATCTACTGTAGATGTTAAAACTAGAAAGAGTGACACAACTGCACTTTTTAACTAGTAAACAGGTCTAGAAGGGACATGATATATTATCTCACTCTCTGGTGTCACTCAGATGAGGATGAGGTTCTCACCACCATCACCTCAGGCTTTCTCAATAGGGATGAATTTAAATTTCAAATCTGAATGTCCATAAGCCAAACATAAGCCAGATGGCTGAACTGTGCATTAGAAGAGACTCGGATTACAGTGTAGACCTCCGATTAAAATATAATGTTTTTCTGGTTAACTCCAGATCTTCTGAGGCATCAACTAAATGAAACCAGTCATGAATTTAAACATGGAAATGGCTGATAAGGTTACACCTCATCCAATAAGTGCTGAGTCTGTGGTAAACTCAGACATTGTGCTGTTCCTCAGGAGCTCTTGGTTGAACAATTCCGCACGTCTACAAACTGTTGTAGAAAGGACATTATTTACCTTGACATCATTTCCTGTTCAGTGTCACCCAAATGATGATGAAGTTAACTTCTGAGTCTGGTTCCTCTCAAGGTTTCTTCCTCATATCATCTCAGGGAGTTTTCCCTCACCACCGTCACCTCAGGCTTGTTCATTAGGGATAAATTCATTCATTCATTCATTTTCTACAGCTTATCTGAACTACCTCGGGTCACGGGGAGCCTGTGCCTATCTCAGGCGTCATCGGGCATCAAGGCAGGATACACCCTGGACGGAGTGCCAACCCATCGCAGGGCACACACACACTCTCTTTCACTCACGCACTCACACACTAGGGACAATTTTCCAGAGATGCCAATCAACCTACCATGCATGTATTTGGACCGGGGGAGGAAACCGGAGTACCCGGAGGAAACCCCCGAGGCACGGGGAGAACATGCAAACTCCACACACACAAGGCGGAGGCGGGAATCGAACCCCCAACCCTGAAGGTGTGAGGCGAACGTGCTCACCACTAAGCCACCGTGCCCCATTAGGGATAAATGTTAGAGATAAATAGTAAATTAATTTTCAACTTTACATTTTTTATTCTGTTTCTATTCTTCCGTGAAGCTGCTTAGAGACAATGTCAGTTGTTAAAAGCGCTATACAAAAAAAATTAAATTGAAAAATTGAATTGAATAGACTTTTGTAATTTTATCTAACTCAATTCAACTCAATTTTGTTTTTATAGCACAAAAAAAAACCCAGAAAAAACCCAACAAATCCAGGGACAGTCCAAAGTACTTCAGAATGTGAAGAACATCAACACACACAATAGTCAGAGTCACAGTCAGCTTTATTGTCAATTCTGCTATACTGTAGGTACTGTAAGTGACATACAGAAAATTAAATGTCCTACAGTCCTCTCAGTCCTTTGGTGCAGCCACAAGAAAAAAGGATATATATATAACTGGATATATATAAGGATATATATATATATGCATGTATAAGGTTTTAATATAAATATGTATGAATATCCATTATTCAATGTGCAAATATATAGGGAATATGTAATTATATAATTATAAAAATATGTAACTGTATTAAACTTATTCATATATGTTTATATACAAGATACAAAAATATATGCCATATCTATACACTACCAGGGCAGGTTATGAGTTCAAATCCCAGGGCCACCAAGCTACCAGTCCTGGGACCCTGAGCAAGGCCCTTAACCCTCAATTTCATATATATATATATATATATATATATATATATATATATATTTTTTTTTTTTTTAGAAACTCCAACAGAAAGTGTACATACAAAGTGCAATCAATACCAAAACAGTCTCTCTCCATCAGTAACAGAAACGATCTCCAGTACTCAAGGTTTCCCCAAATCAAGTGCTAAAAAATACAGATGTCTCTTCAGCTGAGGCTTAAAAATCTCCACTAATGGGATCTTGCAGATATAAAGGGGAGATTTCCAGAATTTAAGAGCAAACAGGAAATTATTGAATGAGAACACAAGGTTACTAATCTGCAATATGATAGATAGATAGATAGATAGATAGATAGATAGATAGATAGATAGATAGATAGATAGATAGATAGATAGATTTAATTTGTATTTATTTTTTTATTTTACACTTTTTTTATTCACATACCCTAAATTTGTAAATGAATAAATCTAACTTATCTATAAGTTTCTTTGTGTAAACAGTGTGTAGTCTGTAACTCATCCCTCCCACATCCCGACACCACCCACTCAACACCACTTGGCCATAACTGGATTTAGGCTTGTAGAAGCTTGTTTCAACTTTCTTCTCCTGTTAGCTAGATTAGATTAGCCTCATTTCATTTTTATCGATTATTTATTAACACACCCGTCAATGTGAAGACCTGTGGTTTTTGCACCTGATGTCTGTTTTGTCTGTGTGTGTGTGTGTGTGTCTCACTCCGTAAACAGATTGAGCCAGCTTTTATTCAGTCCGCCGTGGTATGTTTATTAGGTGGTGATGTTGAGCGGACGGTCAATTGTGCACCGCAAACAGCTCCGTCGATGCAGAAACGTCTTTGCTGATTTGTAGCCCTCCTGCTGCTAATTGATAGACAAATCGATCCGGTGGTTTTGCCACTTAAATTCGCAGCGGAACAGCCGTGATCAATCAGTCTGCAGGAGGACTCGTTCCTTCAGGAGTTTGGCATGACGGAAAGGATGATAACGTGCCTGGATAACATTCAGCAGTTTTTAAACTTTTTTTTTTTTTTTTTTTAAATGCACATTTAGGGAATGTGAAAGGCAGCAGAAGAAGAGACAGAAAAAAAGGCATTTAAATGTTATCAGTCATCTGTGAAAACACACACACACAGATGTGAGGATAAATCAGGAGGTCTGATAGGTTTGTATATGTCAGTAGCAGCTGCAGCTGCTGTGTGTATGTGTGTGTGTGTGTGTGTGTGTGTGTGTGTGTGTGTGTGTGTGTAGCTCTTATCACCAGTGTTCTTATCTCCATGTAGCAGGTTCCTCTGTAAACAGCAGCGTTGTGCCCAGATCTCTCCACACACTCCTCACCTTCGGCCTCTTGGTTATTTCAGGCTGGTGGTGAGCAGTGATGCGCGACTCGGATTTTTCCGGCCTTTGACCCATATTTGTGAAAAATGAACCTGCACCTGCCTGACCTGGTTTTAAAAAAAATGAGCAATGTAATGTCTCTTGAATTATGCTGCAAATAATAAACTGTTTTATGGAGCACTTGTTATTCACATGCACTAGCTCACAGTGCTTTCAAATGAGGTAGTAAAATAAAACTAAACACCAAACAACACGCGGGTCACTTCATCTGTAGTAATTGGAATATTATACGTTTTACCTTCTTTTATTTTTTATTAAGCAAACCCTATCAGCATACCCCCTGCGATGGGTTGGCACTCCGTCCAGGGTGTATCCTGCCTTGATGCCCGATGACGCCTGAGATAGGCACAGGCTCCCCGTGACCCGAGGTAGTTCGGATAAGCGGTAGAAAATGAGTGAGTGAGTGAGTGAGTGAGAGAGATATCAGCATACCATATATTAGCCATATCTACACACTGTGTGTACCATTAACTTAACATGCTTCGTTTTTATACCTCGGATCATTTTTAAAGTACGTTATATATTTCACATTTCCAAGTCAATTATACGTACTACTGTATAGTTATAATTGGATATAGTTGGATTCAGTGTTTGCGTTGGAATACTTAACATTTAATTATATCAGACATTAGCACATTAACATAACATTTCATATAAAAGTTCCTCACATTGTCACACGCTGCATATTTACACAGGTTTTTACCTGGATTAAGGTTCGTTTAAGAGGAAAGAATCAAGTCACTTCAAAGCACAGCTGGTTTAATTACCTGGATTAAAAAAGAAGTAAATATCTAATCTAATATTTAATTTACATAAAACGAATTATTCAGAATTGTTGTTTTATGATTTATAATCATGTGATTTTCATTTGTAGTTCATTAAATTGTAACATAAGCTATATCTATTTATTTATTTATTTATTTATTTATTTATTCCGTTGATGTTTAAACATATTTTTTTTTATTATAACTATTTTTACTTTTACTGAGCGGTTTCTTACGTTACCCACAATACCATTCTACTGGTGATAATGGTACCTGTGGGATTTAGGGATCTGTTCCACTATGGATAATAACCATGATGCAGCAGCACTTTAGTGCTTTATCCTATACAGCTCTCTCAGCTTTTACAAAGCTTCAGGTTTTATACTAATGCCATCGTCACGCTGGTCATTCTGTAGATTGCCAAAGGATTGATATCACTTATGTTTAATGAACATTTCTCTCCTATTAACGCTTTACTGCAGTACACTGACGTTACGTTACTCCGGCAGAATGAAAATGGACTCATGGGATGTTTTCAATCGGTGTGAAGAAATGAATGTTTTTCTGGCTGTGAGTCTGATATAAAACGAGTCAGGAATCTGTTGGCTTTCAGCGTGAGACGTGTGTTTTGCCCTCTGTTTTTAACCTTACACAGAATTTTAGTGGTTGAAGATAAACACCTTCAGATTTTAGAGGCTTATGAACAAGAACTTGGGGCGTCTCAGAGAGCAGAAACGGGATTGATATCAATATTTTCTTTGAAAATACAAACATTTTTGTAAATAAATAAATAAATAAATAAATAAAATAAAAGCAATACTCGCAACATCAAATTATAAGTTCCAACTAATTCTTCAAGCCTTGATTAAAGCTAATTAAGGAGCCTTGTAGTTCTACATAGTGGCACGGTGTATTAGTGGTTAGCGCGTTCGCCTCACACCTCCAGGGTTGGGGGTTCGATTCCCGCCTCCGCCTTGTGTGTGTGGAGTTTGCATGTTCCTCCGGGTATCCTCCGGGTACTCCGGTTTCCTCCCCCGGTCCAAAGACATGCATGGTAGGTAGATTGGCATCTCTGGAAAATTGTCCGTAGTGTGTGATTGCGTGAGTGAATGAGAGTGTGTGTGTGTGTGTGTGTGCCCTGCGATGGGTTGGCACTCCGTCCAGGGTGTATCCTGCCTTGATGCCCGATGACGCCTGAGATAGGCACAGGCTCCCTGTGACCCGAGGTAGCTCGGGTTAAGCGGTAGAAGATGAGTGACTGAGTTCTACATAGAGCCACAATGAACCTTTTTTTTTCTAGTCGGACAGTTTCAGGTAAATAATGTAGACATAATTTAAACATAATAAAGACTGTCACCTCCATCACTATCACTTTATTTGAGACGGTATATTTCACAGATCATGATTTTCACTGATTTTTTCGTTCCTCAAGCAAGCAAATATCAAAAATGTCAGTTCCGGTTCGTACGATTCCATTGATCAAATTCATGACATGTTTTTGAAAGACGGATAAACGTCTGTTGACATGTTATGATTGAGTTGATAGGCTGCTTTGTGACAGCTTGTTGATGGGGTTTAAATTGTCTACACTGTCTAGACTAGACTAGATTGTAAGCATGGACCAAAACAACAGGTTCTCAGGGTTTGAGAAAAAGTGTTTGAGAAAATGGTTCTTTTATTATGTTATTGCTAAAGGTTAGTCAAGGAAACAAAGAATCATAGGAGAACAGGAATCTGAGAAAGCTGTGAAAGCTGTCATGTGGATCAGGAAGCACACCGTGGTCCCAACCCTCAGACTACCTGTAGAAGATGCTGTGAGTTCAGTTACACTGGTGCTGTGCTGTGATTAAGGTGAACGTGAACTAAGGAACTCGTATTCGGGCACGTTCTTGTTCAGGAAATAAAATAACCCGATGATGACATCATTAGTTTCCATAACACGTGCACCAAGAATGGCAGGGAAACGTATGACACAGAGGAGGTGAAGTAACGGACCTCAGTGCACATAATCCATTTCAAACACTCCATGTGTGTTCGAGATGATGTCAAATAAATGAAAAATGCACCAGGTCTGAAACCAGACCAACACTGCAAATGTCCACAGAGCAAAAACCACTTACGGGAGCAGGATCACCAAAGCTAAAGAGATGAGGATTAGAAAAAAATCAGGTTACATCTATTTACAGCATTTGGCAGACATCCTTATCAAAAGAGACTTGCATTTTATCTCATTTTTATACAGTTAAGGGTTAAGGGCCTTCGGGGGCCCAGTGGTGGCACCTTGGTGGACCTGGGATTCAAACTCACAACCTTCCGATCAGCAGTCGCCTTAACCTCTAATGTACCACATACAAGTTTTCTGTTATAATGGAAATTGTTACAAATCAGCTTTATAGAAATCTATAAATTTAGGAAATAAATGTAAAATTGATAAATTTATCCCTAATAAGCAATGAAACTCCCTGAGACGATATGGGAAAGAAACCTTCAGAGGAACCAGACTGAAAGAGGAAGTGACACTGAAGAGTGTGATTAGTAATAATTTTCTTTCTAAAAACTGTGTAGTAATGGTTTTAATATCATTCAGTCTATTTGGTTAACATGATAAACTGTCCGTATCTCTTCACCACAATCTTCTGCTGCTGAATTGGGATCGAATATGTAAATATATACAGTTATATCACATGTACATCCCAGATGTGTATACTTTTTGTCCTTCAAGGACTAAAGTGTTTGCAGCTTCTTTGTGTGTTCCAACCCGTTCAAAATGTCTTACATTTGTCTTGTGGTGACTTGGTGTCGTATCAAGCACACTTGGGTTTTGGAAAGGCACTGTATAAAATACATTAGTGTAATTAAGATTATTAATGTGAATAGAAGCAGGTCAGCTCTTCAGGTTCAAGCAGGGTGGGGAGAGAGAGAGAGAGAGAGAGAGAGAGAGAGAGAGAGAGAGAGAGAGAGAGAGAGAGAGAGAGAGAGAGAGAGAGAGAGAGAGAGAGAGAGAGAGAGAGAAAGACACAGAGAGAGAGAGAGAGAGAGAGAGAGAGAGAGAGAGAGAGAGAGAGAGAGAGAGAGAGAGAGAGAGAGAGAGAGAGAAACAAAGAAAGACAGACACAGAGAGAGAGGGAGAGAGAGAAAGAAAGACAGAAAGACAGAGATAGAGAGGGAGAGAGAGAGAGAAAGAAAGAGAGAGAGTGAAACAAAGAAAGACAGAGAGAGAGAGAGAGAGAGAGAGAGAGAGAGAGAGAGAAAGAAAGACAGAAAGACAGAGAGAGAGAGAGAGAGAGAGAGAGAGAGAGAGAGAGAGAGAGAAAGAAAGAGAGAGAGTGAAACAAAGAAAGACAGAGAGAGAGAGAGAGAGAGAGAGAGAGAGAGAGAGAGAGAGAGAGAGAGAAACTACTATCAGGTGTTGAATTCTCAAATCTCATTCATCTGAAGGTGTTGATTATGTTTTATTAATTTGAACAGAAGCTCTGACAGAAGTGCAGCTACAGAACACAGGTTTGTATCAACACACTCATTCTAATACATGAGAGTTGCTATAATTCCAACTAATTCACAGGGACGTGAGGGATCTTTCTTTCTTTCTTTCTTTCTTTCTTCTTTTTTCTTACAGATGATGTTACAGATCTTTTTCTATCCTCTTTTGCAGAACCTCTGTCATGTTGAATGGGAAACTTTGCTGTACCACTATTTTCAGATATCTCCAGAGATATTCTGTCAGGTTCCGGCTCTGACTGGACCAATCAGGGCCATTCAGAGACTTGTCCCAAAGTCACTCCTGCATCTCCTTGGCTCTGTGTTTTTTGGGTCATGTATTTTGATTTGTTAATCTTTCCCTTGATCCTGACAAGCCTCTCAGTCCCTGCTGCATGAAATACTTTTACGCAGCATGATGCTGCCACCACCGCGCTTCATGATATGCAGAGCCTGCTTTCCTTAAGACATAATTCTTAATTCTTAGCACTAAAGCTAAATTTGAATTCATTAGCTAGTTCACAAGGTAAGTGCCTGGAATAAACTAGGAGAAAAGCAGAGACTATGTTTAACTCCATGTGTAAAAGGTCTGATTATATATATATAACCCATCGCATATAGGAAATTAAAAAAAATGGCCGTACCTTATCTACAGTACACAGGGTTTAGTCCGCGTTGCAGTGGATTGTCTTGCGCTAAATTCCTGTCCTCAGACGAGCACCAGAACTAGCGGGGGTCAAGATTTCTTTTTTGTGTTATGTTTTGAAGACATTTACCTCAGAAGACGTGTTGATTCGTTGCGACTCTTCTTGAGGAGAAATATGCCGTGAAGCTCTCCCGCGGAGTGAGGAAGAGGTGGACAGTTGAAGTGTCCAATGGAGTTATGAGATTTGCGCTCAAGCTATTTTCAAGACTTTAGATTGGTTAATAACTTGTAAAAATAACAGACCCACGTGGGGACTGACCAATAGCATCGATATGTGAAAAAATATGAAATTGACCGAATTTGGACATACGAGGTTTCCGCCCGACAGCGACTATATATATATATATATTTATATATTACAATTTTATGTAACCACAGTCCTTAGTTTGTGCTGATAATGTCTCCTGAGATGAAGCTTTTTATTCTCACCCTTGACAATAAGGTTTTGCAGTAATTGTTGCACATAAAATTGTTATTCATGCCTGACTTCTTAATCTCACTCTTAATCAGAATTAACACTCAAAAAAGTGTTTGATTAATGTCACTTGACTGATTATGCTAGCAACTTATATCTGCTGCATTCAATAGTTTAGCTAGCTAAAGCTAACATGTCTCTTTTTACCAGTGTTGTATAAAGTACTAGAAAGCAATACTTGAGTAAAAGTACAAGTATCGTACTAGAAAAAGACTTTGGTAGAAGTGAAAGTTACCTTTTAGAATATTAATCAAGTAAAAGGCTTAAAGTATCTGATATTTACTGTACTTAAGTATCAAAAGTCATTTTCTGATATTTAATGTACTTAAGTATTTGAAGTAAAAGTAAAAAGTAAAATTTCAGTGATTTTTGATAGGCATAAGAGCAGGGGCGGTTCTAGGGTCTCATCTTTAGGGGGTTTAGTCCTCAGTGAGAATTTAAAACAAGACGAGTTTTATATTATATATTATATGACTACATAGTAAACCAAAAGTTATGGTATTATTAAATGGCAAAAGTGGACACCAAAATTTTATGCATGATGTAATGATGCCAGTCTTGAATCAAATCAGTTCATGTATGTGTGCATTCTCTACACAGTGTGTCCAATGAATGCAGTCATTAATAACAAAAATATTCACAAGACAAAAAGACCAAATCAATAAATGTTATTTTTATTTAGCATTGAGTGGATTGT
Source organism: Tachysurus vachellii (assembly GCF_030014155.1). Lineage (NCBI taxonomy): Eukaryota > Metazoa > Chordata > Actinopteri > Siluriformes > Bagridae > Tachysurus > Tachysurus vachellii. The sequence goes on from NC_083463.1 coordinate 5,144,206, forward strand.
TTGCGGGGGGCACGGTGGCTTAGTGGTTAGCACGTTTGCCTCACACCTCCAGGGTTGGGGTTCGATTCCCGCCTCCGCCTTGTGTGTGTGGAGTTTGCATGTTCTCCCCGTGCCTCAGGGGTTTCCTCCGGGTACTCCGGTTTCCTCCAAAGACATGCATGGTAGGTTGATTGGCATCTCTGGAAAATTGTCCCTAGTGTGTGAGTGTGTGATTGAGTGAATGAGTGTGTGTGTGTGTTTGCCCTGCGATGGGTTGGCACTCCGTCCAGGGTGTATCCTGCCTTGATGCCCGATGACGCCTGAGATCTGATGACGCCTGAGATCCGGCTCCCCGTGACCCGAGGTAGTTCGGATAAGCGGTAGAAGATGAATGAATGAATGAATGAATGAATGGATTGTTTGCATTAATATTTTGTTTGTGCTACAACTCTGGTAATAAGAATAGTGAAATTTCACTACTCTTGATTGCCATATTTGCAGCTTTCAGGCAAGTAACGTTATAGATAAACGCCTCCAGCTCTGAATGCGCATGGACGCTGTGCGTTCCTGTGCTTCTCCGTAGAGCGTGCGGAGCGTAATGCAATCTAGGAGCAGTGATTCGCCAAACCTCCCTTATTGCAGTCGCACACATTTCTTCTGATTTTATTTTGTAGTAACGAATAACAAAGACGCTTAGTGGAAATATAGCGGAGTAAAAGTATACATTTTATCTAGGAAATGTAGTGGAGTAAAAGTGAAAGTTGACATAAATTTAAATAGCGAAGTAAAGTACAGATACGTGAAATTTCTATTTAAGTACAGTAACAAAGTATTTGTACTCCGTTACATTACAACACTGCTTTTTACCAGTACATCGACATTGACTGATGGGGCATTTTTAAACCATATAAAAAAAAAATGAGTTATTTTCTGGCTGCAAGTCTGATATAAACTGAGTCAGGACTGTTTTTAACCCTTTGTCTTTCCATCTGTTTTGAACCTTACACACAATTTTAGTGGTTGAAGATAAATAACAGATTAAAATTTTAGATGCAAGTTCTTGAAGCATCTTACAGAGCAGAAATGGGTTTGATGTCACCATTTATGTTGAACGTTTGTGTGATGAAATATTAAATCTTTTTGTTTTTTGGACCTTATAATAAAATGATAGCCCTAGTAGGCCACATAAAAACAGAAATACTTATAAAACGCTACAAGCTCTGTGATCCTTGAGAGTCTACTTTTATATGAGCTATTACCCACCACTGTAGTGTGACATGACAATAATAAACAGTTGCAGAGACGTACAGTATGTTACATGGTTCTTGAATGCTAAACCAGCATCGAGAGTTGGTTTAACAGAAAAGCTGTCATGCTCAAGGGCAAAATTAACAAACAGCAGGGTTTCCCATTCTACACAACACACTGCTGCATGAAGGAACCATAAATGAATGTCACATGATTTTTTTTTTTTTAATTGAACCATGGTGCTTTTTAGTTTTGTTTAAGCAGATTAGAACACGGTCATCCCATCGCAATCACGTGTGAATCAAAACAACTGGTCTGAAAATGTCTGAGTAAGGTCCAGGTTACAGGAGAATGAGTTTGACTGGAGTGAAAAAGCAATTCCATTCTGAATCAATACAAACTGGGACTTGGGTTTGTGGGACATAAACACACAACATTGTACACAAGACTATTATATATATATATATATATATATATATATATATATATATATATATATATATATATATATATATAGAGAGAGAGAGAGAGAGAGAGAGAGAGAGAGAAAGTAAATAATAAAAGAAAACTATAAATAATAATTTTTATTAAAAAAGTGAAAAATCTAAAAAAATACATTAAAATGTCTCTCTCTCTTTTTTTTCTCTCTCTCTCTCTCTCTCTCTCTCTCTATATATATATATATATATATATATATATATATATATATATATATAGATAGATAGATAGATAGATAGATAGATAGATAGATAGATAGATACAATAAAAAATAGAAATATTCATGCTTAGGAGATTTTTTTTTATTTCTACATCAACCTTTCAGCTTCACTTTATATAAAACATTGCATAATATTTCTAGGGATTAAACATTTCCACTACTGCTCTGTCACCTCCCCTTGATTGAATACACTCGGTTGAATCCCTCATGCCCTTGTAAGTCTGTTCTGTCTCTCTATCAGCATGTGTCAGGTGCATTAGGTGAGTATTATATGAATGTTTGATAAGGCATCACTGTAGACATCAAGAGCACAAATTACCCAGAAGGCATTGCTCAAATTCTGACAATGTTGAAAAAAGTTGCAGATGATGCTCTTTATACGTGTAAACATGAAAGGTTTCCAGAGTAAAGTTTCCTGGTTTGATTTTTGGAAGAAATTGATTTGCAAAAGTGCGAAAGTTTATTATGTGTTTGATGGATTAGAACTGCTTTGGGATGGATACTTCTTCAGTCATGTACTGCAAGATTGCTGACCATCACTGACTGATCATTATAATGGACAACGTAGATTATTCCTGCCCTAGATGTGACATGGTCAGATGAAGTTGTTTTTTTTTTTTTATTTTAACTCACATATTTATAGCCATGAAAGAAAGAATATACAAAATACAAACAGAGTTGAATCTTAGAGCATCTTGAAGTTTCTGGGTAACTTTCTGTCACATGTTAAGATCCTTTTCGTAACCAATATTCAGTGGTGGAAAGAGTACTGAACATTTATACTCAAGTACAAGTACTGCTACGTTGCAGAAATGATACTTAATTAGAAGTAAAACAACAAATTACTCTTCATAAAACCTACTCAGAATACAGGTTACTTTCTAGCTGGTGAGATTTACTGAATTATCAGTAACTGCTGAATCAGACAAGATCCAGACAACAAAACACACACTTTCTAAACAGTATTAACTTGCTATTAATTTGCGTGAACCAAACTGTCGGGCGTTGTTTATATACCAATCACAGAACAACAGCCCTAAACATATTAATAATAAATAAAACATCACACAAATAGAGTTGTACGTCTTCTTATCATAATGTGTTTTTTTAGATTAGAGGCTGAAGTTTTAGAGGCGTCATTTCTGAATTCTTTACATTCATCATCGTTGCTTTCTTGAATCTCCACGTGTCCCAAACTTTTAGTCAATAACCACTTCACTGTACGATCACGGTCAGCACAGGCAAATCTGTGGCAGGGGGAGTTTTGTTTTTCAGTTTAAATACCAGGCTTTTCATTGGTTCGTATAAATGACATTTTTATTAGCTACCAAAATGCCGGTCAGTGATTGAATGTGGTATGTGGCAGCTCAGTGGTTAAGGTGTTGGGCTTCTGAATGGAAGGTCATGGGTTCAAACCCCAGGTCCACCAAGCTGCCACTGCTGGGCCCCTGAGCAAGGCCCTTAACCCTCAGTTGCTCAGTTGTAAGTCACTCTGGATAAGGGTGTCTGCTAAATGCCATAAATGTAATGTAATGTAAATGAAATAATAATTCCAATTGCAGGCGTACTCATTAAAAAATTGCGATTTTAAAAATAACAAAGTAAATCATTTAGCTTAATTTGTACTCGAGTACACGTAAAATTACAGACTTAAAAATATACTCATAAAAGTACAAATATCCCAAAAATGTACTTAATTACTGTTACATGTAAGTAGTTGTAATTTGTTACCTCTACCACTGGCAATTATTTGTTCAATAAATTAATTTTAAAAAAATAATAATCGAGTTTAAGCAGAATACAGCTACATCCCAAATAATTTGCTTATTCACAATTCTACGGCATTTTGTACTTTAAATAGCGCGAGTAGTTTTTTCATGTACTTCAAGTACCAGAATGGAGCAGAAAAGGGGCGGGGCTACCGAGCGCTGACGGCGGATGAGGAAATATTGTCAAGATGGCCGACAACACTCTGGTGAATGAGACGTCTTACAAACATCTTTTAAATTAGGCCACGTACGTTGTGTGAAATTTTAGCAAAAAAATGACTGCATTTTAAATACAACTGGGAAACAGCTCTGGTCGTAAAAAAGCGCTAGTGTCCCAGTAGAGATGATACTACACTTATACAATTTATACACAAGACACCAGAGTACAAAGTACATAGTGTATTATATATACAGTAAATTTATAGTATTTATTACCATGCAGAATAAATTATTGACTGTATTTGAAACATAGCTGTTGACCTCAGCATGGTTATTGCAGAAGAAAGCTAGTTAGTGTGTCAGAGAAGGTGGATTTCTTTATAAATTTGCTACTTATTTTTAACTGATTGGTCAAATGGGAATCATTATAACAGACTTTTATGGTGAGACTTATTTTATTTACTGTATCCCAGCAGTACTGATACTGTATACACTCATATGAAGGCATGAAGAACTGTACGGCTCCAATATGGATATTATTTTTATAATGCATGTCATGTACAGCAAAGAGAGGGAGGGAGGGAGGGAGGGAGGGAGGGAGGGGGTGTTTTTGTGTGTGTGTGTGTGTGTGTGTGTGTGTGTGTGTGTGTGTGTGTGTGCAGTAGAATTTGTGTGGCAGCCTGGGAAATCTCTTCACCTGAAACTTCTCTGTGAATAATACAGGCATTCACGTTTTCCTGGATTGAACATTATTCCGATCTTATATCTAACTTTGTTGACCTTATAGACACCTTTTTACTGACTCATCATCTAATGAACATGATATTTGCAGAAATATTACATTAACAGCATATGGCAGACACTTTTATCCAGAACAAATTAAATTTTTATCTTATTTTTATACAATTTATTGTTAAGGGCCGTGCTCAGGGGCCCAGCAGTGGCAGCTTGGCGGACCTGGTATTTGAACTCAAATGGTAGTCCATCACCGTAACCACCAGTCTAACATGTCCTTTAGTCTAACATTCATCTATGGGGCACGGAGGCTTAGTGGTTAGCACGTTCGCCTCACACCTCCAGGGTTGGGGGTTCGATTCCCGCCTCCGCCTTGTGTGTGTGGAGTTTGAATGTTCTCCCTGTGCCTCGGGGGTTTCCTCCGGGTACTTCGGTTTCCTCCCGTGGTCCAAAGACATGCATGGTAGGTTGATTGGCATTTCTGGAAAATTGTCCGTAGTGTGTGATTGTGTGAGTGAATGAGAGTGTGTGTGCCCTGCGATGGGTTGGCACTCCGTCCAGGGTGTATCCTGCCTTGATGCCCAATGACGCCTGAGATAGGCACAGGCTCCCTGTGACCCGGGGTAGTTCGGATAAGCGATAGAAAATGAATGAGTGAGTTTATCTATAAAATTAGAACCTCACCATCGATACATTACATTATTAGTCATAAATTGGAAGCTAAGAAGGATGCAAGGAATTTTATTTGATAAAATACAAACCAACTTAAAATGTTGAAAAAAAAAAAACATAAACTGAGCAAAGCTGGACAGAATCAAACATGACTGAGACATACCTCACAACCTAGTGGTTAAGGTGCTGGACTACCAATCGGAAGGTTGTGAGTTCGATTCCCATGTCCGATAGGCTTCCGCTGCTGGGACCCTGAGCAAGGCCCTTGACCCTCAATTGCTCTGTTGTATAAAATGAGATAAAAATGTAAGTCACTCTGGATAAGGGCGTCTGCTAAATGCTGTTGTAAATGTACTCTTTGAATAGTGTTTATGTACGTAGTTATGAATGAAGTCTGGATATTATTATCAGGAGACTGTAGATGAAGCAGATGCACCTGCAGGCTTTGTCAAATGAAGCTGAAGCACACAGATTATCGGGAACACAATACAAGAAGACATAAGCTAGACACCGATTGCTGTACAAGATGCGACCTGAATACTGTTGCTAATCAGAGAGAATATGGTGTGCAGTGGCTGATGGAAGATGCGGTACTGTGCCGATCCGGCATAACCATGACACCTAAAGTGTGTACAATATTGCTGCCTATGCGTATCTCAACTCAGGTGAGTTCTTGTTGAATTTGATCACATGGTACAAAAGTGTCACACCAGTGTCAATACCAATACCAGACCCCAGAAATGCTATTCTGATGTTTCTGGCTAAAAAAAAAAAAACGGTTCCCTGCTTTAGGATAAGGGTACATTCTAAAAAAAAAAGTAACAAATACATTACAATTTAGCATTTGTAGAAGCCAATAAAGACAAAAAAAACTGAAAAATGAAAAGAAATCATAACAGAGGTCATGGGGTCATTCTAGTAAAACCGTATATTATTGCTAGCTGAGGGCGATCGTTGTGTGCGCGATATTTCTCGTCTATCTCTCGTACTCCTGGAGTCTCGTTGAACCGAACCCTGTGTTCGTGGCCGACGGCGACGAAAAAAAAATATAAGGAGGAGAGTTGTGACTTATCGCACACTTTCATTCTCCTGCATCCCTCAATGTTTCTGAGAGAGTGCAGAAAAAGAAAACACCACACAGCCACAGGCATAGCGTCGAAAAAAAACCCCACTGTTCTTCTCTTTCTCTTCTTCTCTCTCTACTCCTACTCTTGTCTCTCTCCTGAGGAATAAATGCCCATTTAGAGCACAATGATGTCTGTAGTGTCTAATTTTGCAAATTAATTCTACATTGAGTTGGCAGTCTATTAGTTAGTAGGTCAGTATGGCAAATAAACCCGCGACTCATTGTAATTGTAGAAATAAATTACAATAAATAACTAAATTGTGAAAGAATGAAAGGATAATGAACCTCGACCTCTCAGGACGGTTGATGTGCTAATGTTATCGTAGTATGATATGTGATAAGTGACATAGTTATAAAGTCGCAGTATTATCTGATATACTGTCCTTATCTTTATATACTGTAGGATGCTGCGAATGCAATTTTTTTATATGATACAAACAGAAAGTATGAAGATGATTAGAAGCCAAAAATACATGACTCGTAATGACGTAGTCGTAGCCTAATGGTTAGAGAGTTTGACTCCTAACCCTAAGGTTGTGGGTTCGAGTCTCGGGCCGGCAATACCACGACTGAGGTGCCCTTGAGCAAGGCACCAAACCCCCTCCAACCGCTCCCCGGGCGGCGCAGCATAAATGGCTGCCCACTGCTCCGGGTGTGTGTTCACGGTGTGTGTGTTAACTTTGGATGGGTTAAACGCGATGGGTCACCATACTTAGCTGTCACGTCACGTTAAGCTGTTGAAAGGATGTGAGCTCAAATCTCAGATCCACCAAGATGCCACTGCTTGTACCCTGAGCAAGCAACCTTAACCCTCAATTGCTAAATTATATAGAAATGAGATAAAAATGCACGTCGCTCTGGATAATGGTGTCTGCCAAATGCTGAAAGTCTAAATGTGTTTTCATTGTTTAAATCAATTCCAGTGAGATGTTATCTACACATGGATAACACTCCGACATTCACTCCGACATTCCGACATAACATTCATTATCTCATTACAGTACAATGGCACCTGTCAAGAGTTGGGATTCATTAGACAGCAAGTGAACAGACAGTTCTCCAAGTTGATGTGTTGCAAGCAGGTAAATGAGCAAGTGTACAGTACGGATCTGAGCATCAGAGCTGGAGCATGGAGCAATGGAAGAAGGTGGCCTGGCCTGATGAAATATGTTTTCTTTTCCATCATGTGGTAGTCCGTGTGTGTGCTGTTCTTACCTGTGGTAGAGATGGCATCGTGATGCACCATAGGAAGAAGGCAAGCCAGCAGAGGCAGTGTGATGCTCTGTGCAATGCTCTGCTTCTAAACCTTGGGTCCATGCATTCATGCAGATGTTACTTTGACACATACTGTAGCACCTACCTAATTTGCAGACCAAGTCTTAGCAATGGTAATCCCTAATGACAGTGTCCTCTCATTTACACTTATGGAATTTGGCAGACTCCTTTATCCAGAGCGGCTTGAGGAATATGCAATTGAGGGTTAAGGGGCCTTGCTCAGGGGCCCAGCTGTGACTTGGGATTCAATCTCACATCATTCCAATCAGTAGTCCAACACCTTTAACACTGTGCCACTTTTACGAGCAAGATACTGCTCGCGCCGTGTCACGCTGCAAAAATTGTTCAGCAAGGCGTCGAGAAGTATAACTGAGCTTAAGATTTTCACTTGGCCTCCAAAATCCCCAGATTTTAATCTGTTTGAGCGTCTGTATGATGTGCTGGACAATCACAACTTTCAATACAAGACTGCTAACGCCTTGGCACCAGATACCACAGCATGCCTTCCCGAGGTCTTGTGGAATTTGTGCCTTGATGGATTAGAACTATTTTTAGCGGGTAAGCAGTAGCTTTAGTGGCTTAAGGCGTAGGCCTTCTGATCGGAAAGGAGTTCGAAGGTCCACCAAGCTGCCACTGCTGGGACCCTGAGCAAGGCCCTTAACCCTCAATTGCTCTGTTGTGTATATTGAGATAAAATGTATGTCACTCTGGATAAGGGTGTCTAGTAAAAGTAAAACGTATTTTGGTGGCACAAGGGGAACCTACTTAATATTATGCAGTTGGTTTTAAATTTGATCAGTGCATAATAGGAACTAGCTTTTTGTTGCAATGGGTGAAATGTGCCTGTATTTCTTTAATAAATAAACATGTAACTATTGGGATATTGCTTTGATGTAATATTAATAAAACACTAAACAATAAAACACTTTATTTGAAAATAGAAGATGACTTTCTGTCAGGTCACATTGTTGATAAGCTTGCTATAACAGCATGCAAACAAGTGTTTACTTCCTTATTTATGCCAGAATTATGACATCACGATGCCAGTACATCATCCCAAGTTCACGACCATAATCGATATGTATGAAAAATGCTAATTAAATCTCGTATCCGTCTTTATATTACACATCCTTAATACACTATATAGTCAAAAGTTTGTACACCCCTGTCCATCACTTTCATATACTTCTCATTCCATATGTATTCTCCTTTATTATTATAATAAGCTCCACTCTTCTGGAAGGCTTTCCATTAGATATTTGAGTGTGGCTTTGGGAATTCAGCTTCAAGAATATTAGTGAGATTAGGTAATGATGTTGGGTGAGGAGGTCTGGGGTGTAGTCAGTATTACACATTGTTGTGCACAGTGTTACACTTCATGGAGCTAAAGGGCTTTGTGCACATGGGCATTGTCATGCTGGAACACTGCTTGAGTCTCTTAGTTTCAGTGAAGTGAAAGTGTAATGCTGTTGCCTACAAAGACATTATGTGCTTCCACTTTTGTGGCAGAAGTTTGGGTGAAAAATCTCATATATTTGGCTAAATAGTGTATGATATTAATATTACTCTAATATTACAGAGATATCATATAATGGTTTTGTGATAGGGGGGCACGGTGGCTTAGTGGTTAGCACGTTCGCCTCACACCTCCAGGGTTGGGGGTTCGATTCCCGCCTCCACCTTGTGTGTGTGGAGTTTGCATGTTCTCCCTGTGCCTCGGGGGTTTCCTCCGGGTACTCCGGTTTCCTCCCCCGGTCCAAAGACATGCATGGTAGGTTGATTGGCATCTCTGGAAAATTGTCCGTAGTGTGTGAGTGCGTGAGTGAATGAGAGTGTGTGTGTGCCCTGCGATGGGTTGGCACTCCGTCCAGGGTGTATCCTGCCTTGATGCCCGATGACGCCTGTGACCCGAGGTAGTTTGGATAAGTGGTAGAAAATGATTGAGTGAGTGAGAGAGTTTTGTGATATTTCTAATATGTGATATGGAATTAATTGTGAATTTTGGCCTTCAACTTTTCACACCATTAAAGCACTGAATACATCTGAATCAAAGACTGAACATATCGTTAAATGGTGCATTATTAAACATTGGTCATTTATTATTGAACATTTATTTGTATGATGAATAAATATCCTGGAACTTAGACTTTTTTTTAATCCTCACTAAAAGATATCTAAGCAGCCTGATGTGTGATGCTATCATTATTTCTGTCACCTCTCGCTTTTTATCACAGAATCCGATGAAGTGCTTAAGTACGGGAATCAAAGGCTCGTGATTTGCTAAAGAGATCAAGTCGTGTTTGTCCATTAAAGTTTAATTCGAACGTAAGTACAGGAAATGAAGCTGACTCTTTTTTCCGTCTAAAGATTTGTATAATGAAATCTCTTTGATCCCTCGTTCCCCTCTAATCAAAACGTGCTCCTCGCTCTTCTTTCGACCCTCCTCCTTCTCCTCTGCTAGCCCTTTATCTGATTGGATGTCTGTTGACATAGCATTATGGAGAACGAGTGTCTTATCTGCCCTAATTGGTCCAGGTGGACTAATTTGGCATCTGCACTCATTTTCATGCTCATTTTCATATGGCTACAACTTTTCCAGGGTCGTGTTTTGCCTGTAGAAAAGTTTTTTTTTTTCCCTCTTGTTCATTGTTTTCTCTCTCTCTCTCTCTCTCTCTCTCTCTCTCTCTCGCTTAACCCTACAGTATGTCCTTCGTTCCTGCACTTTCTCTCTACTTTCTTCCCCAAGGCTGTTGGTTACTTTACTTTTTTATTGAGTTCCACAGATAATCGTAAGCTTTAAAATATGGAGTCCATCACAAATATGGCGAGTTGGTGAGGCTGTGTGTGGGTAGGCAGGATTGTGAATGTCAAATTTCAGAAGATAACATCACATACAAAACTCACAGGCTGGGAGGACACACGCTTCATAATGTACTGCCACGTGTTTGTGCTGAGAATCTGCCGAAAAATTTTATACTCCGTTCCTCAATAGAGCCGAATTTGAATAGACTTTTTGTTACAGATTTTATTCCAACTGGTAGAGCATAGTGATGGGTCAAGTACGGCATGACTCACATGGCCACTGTCTCGGCTCTGCAGCTCCGGAACGTTCTATATAATGGATCAGTCACAGACATCGGAGTTCTCCATGGTTTCAAAATGGCTGATGACTTATCTGACTGTTACCCTGTCACTGCAGACAATGCAGATTACCAGAAGAAAAGTTCAGCAGAGCCGTTTTAGATTTTTAAAATGCCCTTAATGGACTTGTGCCTCTCTTCATCAGTGATAAAGGTTTTTTGCCCTCAGGACACTGAGGCGTTCAGGTCTGCTGCCATCTGGCTGTCTGTCTGTATTTACAGTTTTTAAAGTCAAATCTCCAAACCCAGATATTCTGTGTGAGATATATGATTACATTAAAGTTGATGCCCCTGTGTGTTTTGTCTGCTTTTAAGTCTTTTAATTCTTACTGCAATTGTATGTGCTTTACTTTAAATTTGCTTCATCACTTCCTCATTTGTAGCTTTCTCTTACTTTACATGTTTACATGGATGCTGTTTATGTGTATGTATGGATGGCTAATGATGTGTGGTATAAGCTAGCATTAGTTACTTCTGTTTAGTGTAAATCAAACATCTACATGTACACATTTATTGTTAAATATTATTTATTTATTTACTCACTTCCCTACTTTTTTCCCTACTATATAAAAATTACCTTTTTTTCTTATTTACTTCTTATGTCCTTACTTTACTCTTATCATTTCTACATACTTTACATACATGCTAACATGTTACTTACTTACTTACTTTAATACTTAGAGAAATTATTTTGCTTAATTGTTTAACATATATACATAATCATACATAATTATTTACATACTTAATTTACAAACTGTCCTAGTTGTTTACTTACACCTTTCTTATTTTCATTCTTACTTTCTCATTCTTAGTTTCTCACTTACTTACTTACTAACTTAATTACTTACTTACTAACTAACGTACTCACTAACTAACTAACTTACTTACTTACTTACTTACTTACTTACTATCTAACTTACTTACTTACTTACTTATTACTTACTAAATAACTTACTAACTAACTTACTTACTAACTTACTTACTAAGCTACATAATTACATCTTTCTTATTTCCTTCCTTACTCAATAATTTACTCAGTAACATATTTACACCTTACTTACCTACTTACATCTTTTTTATTTCCTAGTTACTTACACCTTTCTTATTTTCATTCTTACTTTCTTATTCTTAGTTTCTCACTTACTTACTTACTAACTTAATTACTTACTTACTTACTAACTTACTTGCTTACTTACTTACTTACTAACTTACTAACTAACTAACTTACTTACTTACTATCTAACTTACTTACTTACTTACTTACTTACTTATTACTTACTAAATAACTTACTTACTAACTTACTAAGCTACATAATTACATATTTCTTATTTCCTTCCTTACTCAATAATTTACTCAGTAACATATTTACACCTTACTTACCTACTTACATCTTTTTTATTTCCTAGTTACTTACTTACACCTTTCTTATTTTCATTCTTACTTTCTTAGTCTTAGTTTCTTACTTACTTAATTACTTACTTACTTACTTACTAAATAACTTACTTACTTACTTACTAACTTACTTACTTACCAAGCTACGTGTTTACATCTTTCTTATTTCCTTCCATACTTAATTATTTACTCAGTAACATATTTACACCTTACTTACCTACTTACATCTTTTTTATTTCCTAGTTACTTACTTACACCTTTCTTATTTTCATTCTTACTTTCTTATTCTTAGTTTCTTACTTACTTAATTACTTACTTACTTACTAAATAACTTACTTACCAAGCTACGTGTTTACATCTTTCTTATTTCCTTCCATACTTAATTATTTAATAAGTAACATATTTACACCTTACTTACCTACTTACATCTTTCTTATTTCCTTACTTACTTTCTTATTCTTAGTTACTTAATTTGTCATTTACTTAATTATTTGCTCAGTAACATTCTTAGACCTTATTTACATACTTTTTTATTTCTTGGTTACTTACTCCCTTACTAACTGTCAGACTTAGTTATATTTCATGTGGGCACAGTCGGCATATTCATAATCCAACTTTATTTCCAGCCACAACATTTTCTGAACACTCCACTTTTAGCATTTTAGCCAAACTAGCCCTAGGCTTTAAATTCTCAGATATAAGTGAATTGAGAAATCCTTTTAACTTTTTTCCTGGAAATTGAATAGATTGAATATAGTATGTATAGTATAGTATCTTGGAACTATATCTTGAACACTCCAGGAGTTGAGCACTTCCAGTTGGCACTTGGACTGTCTCAGAGTGTGTTATTTACGGGCTAAACTGGTTTACACTTGAATAAATCACCTACTTAAAGTCTCATTAGGTTCAGTGAACTTGCTAGTCTTTATGTAAAATCATAGATTTAAAAGGTTTGTGCAGATACTAGTCTTGATTTCCAGAGATCGGAAATTCACTTAACCTTTCAAGGTCCCTGCTGATTTAATTATTCATCTTAAAACATATGAGGTGATAATTATATTCAATCAGCAACTACCCTGAAAACTGATAGAAAATGAATGTATTTATAAAAGTGAGAAATGTAAGTGTCAGCCACAGAGATTAAGGGCTTCATTTTGGACTTGTGAGTGCTTGATTTTTCCATTCTAGAGGAATAATAAATAAAATAAAATAAAACAGCTTGTATTATTTGACTTTTTTTATTAGCACTTTTCTTCACATACCCCAACTGAGGAGGTTGGGGTCAGAGTGCAGGGGCAGCTATGATACAACACCCCTGGAGCAGGGAGGGTTGAGGGCCTTGCTCAAGGGCCCAAGGGCTCAAGTGGCAGCTTGGCCAACGCAACTTACACAACACAACTTACACAACTTCTACACACCTAAATCACAGCCAGATTTGTTTATTAACTCTATTTTAAGGTTATTCTAACTTTTTTTATTCTATTTTGTCAGGAGAGATTTGATGTCAGGAGAACAATCTCCTCCTGAACGTCAGTGAGTTGACAGTGGACTTCAGCACGAAGCAGGAGAGGAACTACCAACCACTGATGATCAGTGGGAGCCCAGTGGAGACAGTGGACAGTTTTCGGTATCTAGTTGTTCACATCACGCAGGACCTGTCATGGTCCTGTCACATCAACACCGTGGTGAAGAAGGCCCAGCCGCGTCGCTACTGTTGACAGCATCCTGAAGGAAACGTAAATTGTAAAAAGTAAATTGTATTTGTAAAATTTGCAAATTCTGAATTTGGTGTATAAACAAGAAAATAATGCAATATGATTAAAAAATAAAAAAAAGAAAAATACACAATACCATATTTATGTCTAAAAATCACACTCGGCGTGTTGCGATATTAACATGGATCTCTTCTATAAAGCTTTTCTGATGACTGTTAGCTTCCTCGACACTTTAATTCCCAAAGACATGGTTACTGTGATGTGTCTGACAGTTTGGTTTACGTTTGGGTATGTATAACTGATCTCCTTATAATCTTAGCTGAGTAATTACTTTCCCCTCGCGTCGGTCTGTATATCCGTTTCAGGAAGTGAAGCTGTTGGAAAGTTCTCTGGGGGATTTGGTGTGATGAAGCTGCTACATGTAATTAAAAGAAACGTAAACAGTCTGAGGTTCTGATGCAAACAGAACCATGCTGAGATGCTTGATTCTGAGACAGGGACAGGAAGCGCTTGATCTGACAAGATACACAAATATACTTTGTTGCATGAATCTTTGAATAAATTGGTCATTTTTTCCCATTTTCTTTCTATTATCAAAGACAGAAATTTGATTGAAATGTCAGTGGATGTTGAGTTCAGTGCAAATTTTTATATTTACATTTTTAAACTTCATTCAAGGGGGGCACGGTGGCTTAGTGGTTAGCAGGTTCGCCTCACACCTCCAGGGTTGGGGGTTCGATTCCTGCCTCCGCCTTGTGTGTGTGGAGTTTGCATGTTCTCCCCGTGCCTCGGGGGTTTCCTCCGGGTACTCCGGTTTGCTCCCCCGGTTCAAAGACATGCATGGTAGGTTGATTGGCATCTCTGGAAAATTGTCCGTAGTGTGTGATTGAATGAGTGAGTGAATGAGAGTGTGTGTATGCCCTGCGATGGGTTGGCACTCCGTCCAGGGTCTATCCTGCCTTGATGCCCGATGACGCCTGAGATAAGCGGTTCAGATAAGCGGTAGAAAATGAATGAATGAATGAACTTCATTCAATTGAATGACTTAATTAACTATAAGCAAACATATACGCATTAAACCAATACCACCAGTTTTCCTAAACCCTTAACCCCAACCCCACATTTTAACTCATCAGCACGCCCTCTAGTGGTGACGTGATTTGTCCCACTAGTTCCTTACACTCATCCTTCATCTTAATCCTAATCCCTCACAGCGTTTTAACACTTTCCACTAAGATTCCTTTTTACTATCAGTATTTGAAAATTGTTTGTTAACACCAACAAAGCTGTATTTAAATCTGAGCATTACAATAATTAACACTTGTAATAACCGTTACATAAATACCACTAATTATCACCATCAGAGTTTTATTTTCATACCTTCCCTGTGTAATTGACAGAGAAACTGACAATGACTTCACCTTAATGCTCACCTTTTGTTTTATTGGTAATATTCAGAATTGAGACTGTTAAGCATACACCAGTACTACAGCTGGAGGCTTCCTTATTAACTTATCCATGTTTGTGAGCGTGATGTCATTTAATTTTTGCTCAGTGTTATAAATGATTATAAACATTAGGTGCACACACATTTCAATTTTAAACAAAGGTTAGTTAACATCTCAAATGGGGTTTTAATGCTGATTTGTTATTGTGAGGATCCTGTGGCATTCAAACAGAAGATGCCAACTTCACGTGGTCTCTGAGGACAACAACCCTTTGACTCCAGTGTCACCCAAATGAGGATGAGGTTCCCTTTTAAGTCTGGTTCATCTCAAGGTTTTTTCTTCTTCCATCTAAGGTAGTGTTTCCTCACCTCAGTCACATCAGGGTTGCTCATTGGGGATAAATACGAACACATTAAAATAGAAGTTTAATATTAATCTTGAACTTTTGTATTATATTAATCTTTGTATAATATTAAAACTTTTGTACTATGTTGTACAAATGTTCTGTAATGTTGCTTCGAGACAATGTCCACAGGATTTCCTATGACGCGCTGCGGAGCACCTCGGTTGGATGAGTCTGCGACTGAACGAACACCTGTATTCGTCCAGGACTTCATGAAGTGGGTAGAATATGTTGTCTGAGACAGCAGCCAGTAGCTTAGACAACATCCTTCTTTCTGACACTACAGTCAGAGAGTTCAGCTCCACTCCCACAACATCACCGACCTTACGGATGAGTTTGTTTAGTCTGTTGGCATCAGCTACCTTCAGTCCGCTGCTCCAGCATGCAACAATAGCACTGGTTACCACAGACTCATAGAACATCTCCAGCATCGACCTGCACATGATGAAGGACCTCAGCCTCCTCAGAAGGTAGAGGAGGCTCTTCAGAGTTATTAGTGATGCTTAAAAGGCTGACACTGGAGACTTTTTCCATATAATGCTGAGTAAATGTTGAAACTATTGATAATATCAGAGCTGCTGCTGTAGAAATCAGTTTCTTTTTTGTATAAATGATATCACTAGTCCTGCATATTTTCTTTTAATCACATTAATAATAATAATAATAATAATAATAATAATAATAATAATAATAATAATATAGTTCGGATAAGCGGTAGAAAATGAATGAATGAATTAATTAATAATAATAATAATAATAATAATAATAATAATAATAATAATAATAATAATAATAATAATAATAATAATAATAATATAGTTCGGATAAGCGGTAGAAAATGAATGAATGAAATAATGAATGAATGAATGAATGAATGAATAATAATAATAATAATAATAATAATAATAATAATAATAATAATAATAATAATATAATTCGGATAAGTGGTAGAAAATGAATGCATGAATGAATGAATGAATGAATGAATGAATGAATTAATTAATTAATAATAATAATAATAATAATAATAATAATAATAATAATAATAAATTATCCAAGCATTCATTCTTTTAAAGGAAAGGAAAAATGGCTTTTTTGAATTTATTCCTTTACGCTGCTCAAAAACATTTCAAAATATAGGCTTGGTCCTCAGAAAGCCAGTGATTATATGCTCCAATCAATTTTCATCTGACTGGCCGAGTCTGCGCCCTTGGTGTAACCAAGATTATTTCCACTAAGATGGATGGGAAGCACATGTGGAGTGGAACACCTTGACAAAGATTGATGCAGTTTGGGAATAAGCTGCTCTCAATGCTACCTATGAACACCTATGCAGGTAATGCAACAGGACAAACTGAGATTGAGCCACTGCTTTATCCAAGTAGTGTGATTCCAATCAATAAATCAGATCGATTCATCTCTATCACTTTGAGCTAGATATATAAAGATAGTTATGTCGTACATAATACCGTGCATAGATGCTAAAACCACTAATATTCAAAAATTATAAAAGAAAATATTTGAACTGTGAGTATGACTGCAAAGAAAGAAAGAAAGAAAGAAAATCAATGTACTATTAATTCACTTCACGACAGAAACAGTATACAGTACAATGTAAACATTGCATTACTGTATGAAATACAAACTCAGAACAGATATTAAAAAGCCTGTTTTTTAAAAGTTACAATACTCGCTAAAGCAGTTAATAAGGTGCACCAATCTCATAAATAATAAACTGGCAACTCAGGTATCCCAGGCTGTTTCTTTCCAATCATGTTTCCAGCTGCTACCCAGTCTCGGTCTGAATTCAGTATGCCGTACGTTAATTAAAACACTTCTAGGCTTTAATTCTACACCTAGCCTTTTCTGTAATGACTTGTTTGATGACAATTAATGACAATGATTTGGGAAGAGCCAAACCTGATTCTGAGCATATATCCGAGGCAGCCGGATACAACTGCTGAGCTTTTTTATTTAACTCCTCGATCCAGAAGCACGTCGAAGGCATTAAACAGGGCTGTGTGGAGAAACGAAAAAGGCAAAGATAATTAAGAGATAACGGTGTTACTGTTACAGCGCTGCTAATAAAACGAAGGAGTGTGTGATTGTGTGTACATAGTGCACAACGTGCTAAGCAGGTATTGTGTGTTCTAGCCTTATGCAGTTTTATTTCTAAACTCCAGATTCACCATGACCCTGCCCAAAAGTGTGTAAAGCATCAACAAGACAGATAGATAGATAGATAGATAGATAGATAGATAGATAGATAGATAGATAGATAGATATTCCACAGAGGAGCACCACAGAGTCATTGGTGTGGATGATGACAAGCGATCTGTCTTACTGAGGCAGTGATTTCCAATGGACACACCATGCTTTGACATCACAGAACATCAAAGCCCAATAATAGACACAGGCTTTACTCACTCACACAGTGTTTTCTTTTATGACCAACCTCTTTCACTCCCATATAAGAGCCACTTGTGCTTGTCCCCTGATGCCTGTCATTGTGATCAGGTTGAGTATTCATCTCTCTGGTGATAACATCTGGCCATAATGGCTTGGTCTTGACATAGATTGGGCCGGGGAGAGGGGCGGAGCGGGCCATCATTTTCTACATTGTGGAACTGATATTCTTCTTCATTGGGCTGGTCACAACATTGCAATACCAGTGCCTAAGTGTGACAAGTATCCACTGTCTATGCACTGACAAACTATTAGGTCTGTTGTTTCACCAGCATATTGAAAGATATTGCCATCAGCTACGGAACAGGAAGTAGTTTTAAAAGAAAAAGGGATGTGTATTGGTATTACAGCCACCCTGTCTATACTGGAAGTCAAACTTACTGGTTAAATTTTAGCCATGATAATCACATACATAATGAAGTGGTCATAACCCGTGATTGCTACATTCATTCATTTTCTACCACTTATCCGAACTACCTCGGGTCACGGGGAGCCTGTGCCTATCTCAGGCATCATCGGGCATCAAGGCAGGATACACCCTGGACGGAGTGCCAAGCCATTGCAGGGCACACACACACTCTCATTCACTCACGCAATCACACACTACAGACAATTTTCCAGAGATGCCAATCAACCTACCATGCATGTCTTTGGACCGGGGGAGGAAACCGGAGTACCCGGAGGAAACCCTCAAGGCGAGGGCGGGAATCGAACCCCCAACCCAGGAGGTGTGAGGAGAACGAGCTAACCACTAAGCCACCATGCCCCGACACTTGCTACATGATTTACATAAAGACATAAAAAAAAACCTTTTTTAATTATTAGTTGATAATCATGTTTCATTAGGGTTAAAAGGCAGGTCCAAGGTTCTGTGATAATCAGAAAAATGAAGGATTTGATTTGAAGGAATAAAAAAATGAAGGATTTGATTGAAATTGATCCACAGCTTGATACAAACAGGGCACCTCATGGAAAGTAAGGGTTTCCTTCAAATCGTACAATGTACTCCATGCTTCTGAGACCTCCCATTACTATACAGCTCACATCAACTTCTGGTCCTTATTGTCAAGCTGAGCCAAATGATCTGACTCACTGAAAAGAGACGGAATTCCCATCACTTGCAGAAAATGACTATCACTGTGCCTCCGGTATATATCATGAGACCTATCACTATAGCTAAGTCTTACTACATTTTCTAGGGCAAAATACCACTCACTGTGAGTTGTCAGGGATCACCTACCCAATATAGATTTAATATCTTCATATCAGATTAAATCTGCACCTACAAGCGGAGAACCAGGAGCCAGTACCCACAGCGCGAGATAATAAATATTATAAATAAATAATCTGGCCTTAAAGGTAATACCCAAAAACAATGTTTTGACTAGGGAACCACAGTGAGGCTCGAGAGCTGCATCAGAATATTGAGGTTTTAGCCATATTAATGCTTAACAGTACATATACTACCTTAGCTCAAGTCAACTGCTTCCTGCGTCTCCTGAGTCTTCACATACATGACAGAACTTGATGGAGTTACAGATGTGAATGGCTGTCTTAGCGGTGCTGTATTTCATGAGGTGTAACCAATGGCCCCTTAGTTTTTTATGCTTGTCCAATAAGTAAACATGCTAAGGAATATATTTGCTTTGCACCTTCAGGTTGGGGGTTTGATTCCCACCTATGTTCTCATTGTGCCTTGGGTGTTTCCTTCAGATACACAAGTTTCCTCCCCCAGACTAAGACATGCATTTTAAGCTGATTGGCATCACTTAATTCGCTATAGTGTGTGCCATGTAATGGGTTAGGGTTCTCTAATGGGTTAGGGTCCCTTACCTTGTACACTGAGTTCTCTGTAATAGGTTCCAGCCTCCCTGTATGGGATAAGCAGTATAGAAATGAATGAAAAACAGATTACTAACTAACACTCTCTCACTTTCTACTGCTTATCCGAACTACCTCGGGTCACGGGGAGCCTGTGCTTATCTCAGGCATCAAGGCAGGATACACCCTGGACAGAGTGCCAACCCATCGCAGCGCACACACACACACACTCTCATTCACTCACACACTACGGACAATTTTCCAGAGATGCCAATCAGCCTACCATGCATGTCTTTGGACCGGGGGAGGAAACCGGAGTACCCAGAGGAAACCCACGGGGAGAACATGCAAATTCCACACACACAAGGTGGAGGCGGGAATCGAACCCCCAACCCTGGAGGTCTGAGGCGAACGTGCTAACCACTAAGCCACCGTGCCCCCACTAACTAACACAGTTTTTGTTAATAATTTTAATCCCACTATTTGATATCACATAGTAGATGATGTGTTCTCTTTTCAGGCCATTTCTTCTCAAGGTTTCGAGGTCTCCTGCGGAGGATATTCCCTGCTAATATCACCTCTGGATTTCTGAGTAAGAATCTGAAGCAAAGATTTCTGTATAGCTTCTTAGTGACATGTTTAAATGTGCGATACAAATAGCTATAACTATAGAACATAAATAAATAAGCAAAAAAGGAAAGAAATCTCAAGATTTCACAGAAATACAGGTGCTTGTGTGAATTACTTGCGCTATACTAGTTAAAATTTAAATAGCTGGCAACTTTTGATTTATAAATTCACGCTCAATCGACATCACTTAATAGTCACTTTAGTGCCACGTAAACCTAAACACAAACTCAGTAATGTTCACCATCTCACCAATTCACAAACCAGAAAGAAAAAAAAAAAAAAGAAATCAAAAGGATATGGTTTTTTTTTTCCCCTAACTTTCATTCAGGTAGAGAAGACGTTGTGTTGTCGACTGCACAGTCCCAGATCTGGGCATCAAATCCGTAACCCTACTGTCGCATGAGCCCTTCCGCTTGTTCACTAGTCTGCTGAAACCGTCTGTATTTCTCTGTGCTGAATCTTACGCTGCCAGGATATGAAGAAAGGGCTGACAGGACACCTGGGGGCTCAGCTTTCACAACACATGGGATCATGGTTTATTTCTGCACCAAACTTCTCACTTGCACATAATGTTGGTGCTGAGGGGTGGGGGTGGGGGTGTGGGGGTGGGGGGTGTGGAGGAAGGTGGTACCTTGCCATTCTCAAAGCCACAGAAACTGCTTCCTACTTCACATACAACACCCTGCTGCTTCCTGGGTATCAGAACTGCGCACAGAATTATACATGCTTTGATTAATGGCAAGCAACAACATGAGAGAGGAAGTGATTCATATCACATCACATTAGAATTATTACACGATCTTCAGTGGTGTTCAAGATTTCTTTTGGCATCATGCTGTCTATCTATCTATCTATCTATCTATCATGAGAATGATGCAGCAGAGCTTTAATCTTTTATTTTGGCCCATCTTTCTCACCACTTCGTCGGCTTCCAATCCTTCAACTTTCATCATAATACCATCATTTCACCATCAGACATCATCTCCTAGATTTCTAAATAGCCCCACTGCTTCAATATTGGATTTTCCTTTACATGATTTTGAACACTGATGAAAAACGGTACGTGAGAAGCTCTCGTTCTTTTGTTTTTAGTTCCTAACAGGAAATCAGACCTTTATCAATCAGAGTTGAGATTTTTTTTTTCTTCCTCTCAAACACCATCGTATCTCCAATATATCTTTCTCCCTGTAATATCCGTTATTACCTTCTCACAGGAATAACTAAAATAAAGCGACAACCAACTAACAGCACCAGAATCACTAAAGATATCGTCGCTGTCGGGCGGAATCCTCGTATCTCCAAAACCGTTATTTTTCAGGAAATTAAAAAAACGCCGTACCTTATCTGCAGTGCACAGGGTTTAGTCCGCATTGCAGTGGATTGTCTTGCGCTAAATTCCTGTCCTCAGACGAGTACCAGAACTAGCGGGGGTCAAGATTTATTTTTCTTTGAGCCCAGTGTTTTGAAGACATTTACCTCAGAAGACGTGTTGATTCGTTGCGACTCTTCTTGAGGAGAAATATGCCGTGAAGCTCTCACACGGAGTGAGGAAGAGGTGGACAGTTGAAGTATCCAATGGAGTTATGAGATTTGCGCTCAAGCTATTTTCAAGACTTTAGATTGGTTAATAACTTGTAAAAATAACAGACCCAAGTGGGGACTGACCAATAGCATCGATATGTGAAAAAATATGAAATTGACCAAATTTGGACATACGAGGTTTCCGCCCGACAGCGACGATATCTTTTAATGTGTTTTACAGTGATGTCTAATCTTCTGAGTGGATTTACCGAGATTTAGAAGATTTAGAAAAAGGAAGATATTATAAAGTTTATTAACCATTTATTTTTAGAGCAAATCTAACACATCGAATTATAAAATTAGTGCTTCCTGGAGGTATGAAACCAGCTCTTTAGTACGGTTTACAGGTATACTGTAGGTCAGAGGATTAATTAATAATAACTATGGAAACGTGTGTAACTCAGATTTAACCGGCACTGTGCTGGATATCAGTGTTTGTTTGTTCCAGCAGATAAAATTAGTCTGACCGTACTATTTCCTGTCAATGCTCATTTTTCAAAGCAGGAAGACAAATTTCAGCAGGGACTTCTAAATCTCTGAAAATGACATGATCCAGGACTTTGTTTTGCTTATACAACAGACTGTGTAAACAAACAGCCTTTATATTTCCATTAACTAGCGCTAGAAGTTTTGAACTTGAGCATCACTTGGTATTGTGCAAAGCTGATGTTGCTAGGAAACGCAGAAGATGTTGGAGAGACGCCTCATGATTGAGTACAAAAAAAGGTGTTTAGTCTAAATGAATAAACAGCACTCTTTTTGGTCTGGACACAACAAAGGGAAAGCCGACAGTAGTGTTCAGATAAAGGTGCCGTCGGTCTAGAACAGTGGTCTTCACTATTTTTTTCATGTGAGCCACACTGATAGGACAAAGTCAATAGGAGAGCCACTTTCACCGCAAAGTATGCCAAGTTATTCAGTCTTAAATAGCTTATCTGCTTAAATACAATGTACAATATTGCAATACAATAATTACTTGAGTTGCGGATGACGCATGCTCCCCATCAGTTACCTCTTTTTGTCACTGTCACATTGCTTTGTTGCTGTTCATTTTGTGCGCGGGATTGTTTGATAAGAAATCGATCCATTTTTTAGTCCGTGTGTACAGTAAACACAAGTTGTTAACTAGCATGAAACACAAACTAGCTTCTCGCAGGCCGCCAAAAACTGGCTATTGCGCAGAACGCAGTGAGTCAGTGATGAGTCAAATAATATATATAAATATATATTATTATTTGTAATAGAGCACATTCGTTTTTCTATGCTTCCCTGATTGTTTTTAATGTTATTTTAAATTAAAAATAAATTTTAACCACATGATCATATCATCGTATTATTTACTGCCATGCGAGCCACATATTAAAGCTTGGCGAGCCGCAGGAGGCTCGCGAGCCGCGCAATGAGTGACACTGGTCTAGAAGCTCGTTTTCTAAAGCTTTTCTAATATACATTTTTGCTTGGCTTCTTTTTTTTCTGTTATAAACTTCATCTAAATTGTGAGTTTTTTTTTATTGAAGAATTGATTTGTTGTTCTGAGAACAGAATATAACATCTGTAAACATACTTGTTTTACACTTTACTTTGATTTAAAACAATAATAATCTGTGATATAATTAATGTTTCTACAAGGATTTTCTGTAAGGAGTCTCCGGTGTCAGTGCTTCGTAACAGACAAACATAAAGCTGTCTCAAACCTGGGAATTAAAAATTGGGAAAGTCTTTAAAGGTTGAAGGAGGTTATGCTGGCGATTGACTGGTATGACTAGCTGTATACAGCTAGATAAGCGCGAACAGGAGCTCGTTTCGTGTAAACTCCATAACATCCATTACATTAAACTTTCATTTTCTGATTGGTCTTTAATTAAAGATAAAAATCTTAGCTTTGGGAATCTGCTGTGGTAGAAAACAATCAAATTATATATCATGCCAGGATTATGCATTTATTACAAAGTAATCGATGTCAGGATTTTAACGCTAACTCTCTACATTTTATCTCCAAGTGTTTTAAGATATTTGTAGAACATTGCTCAAATGTTATTGTTCTCTCGTTACACCCTGACCTTCGTAGACCCTGTCAAACACTTACTGACTGCTCTAATAGCATCCTCTGCCAGCTGGGTGTCTTTTTTTTGTGTCAAACCGTTTTATTTTTACTTTGCACAACCTCTAATCATTGTTTTCAGCTGTTCTGGTAATTAGTCTCATTGTGTCTTTGGTATCTTGTTTTCTTGTCATGCGAGTATAAACCCTTGTGGGATGAATTCTTTGCTAAGCCTTACGCTCGCCTCTTGTGATTCTGAGCTGTGTTTCTACAATGTCATGCTCTTGTTTATTCTGAGCTCTGTGTATCTGTATTCGCTTCTCAGGTTTTGACCTCTGTCTGCATCTTCCTGGATAATGATAATGGATATACCTTAGTTGACCATTTCTGCCTTTGCCTTGACCCCTGCTATGGACTATTACAATAATTTTTGGCACACATATAATAAATGGACTTTATATTTACATCCTCACGCCCTCTGGCTCCAATTCAAGGAAATTACTTGGCCACTTGGTAGTGAATATAATACAATGAAGCAAGCGAAGACGTTCACCAGCGTCGTACACAGAGTCTCAGAAAAACATAAAATGGAAGCCATTAGTGTTTGTACATAGATAATACTTATCTCACCATATGGTGTAGGTTATTAACTTACAGCATTTTTATAGCCCACTCACATGGCCCAAGAGTCACTTATAAATATTGAATTAGAAGAGCTGCAAGTTTTGCGCGTTATTGACTTTATTATTAATGTCGTTATAGTCAGCTACAGTATATGCTCTGTTCCTCACAGGTAAGTCTAGCTATTATTTCTAATT
Organism: Tachysurus vachellii; assembly: GCF_030014155.1. NCBI lineage: Eukaryota > Metazoa > Chordata > Actinopteri > Siluriformes > Bagridae > Tachysurus > Tachysurus vachellii. The sequence continues at coordinate 5,169,343 of NC_083463.1, forward strand.
AAGAATATAAATATAAAGCCTTAAAACCATAAAGCCTTATGCATTTTTATGATGTAAAAACATAGGGAAATAATGCTAATTTAATTTAATAGTGCAGTATAAGGCTGTACTTCACTCATGCCCTTGCTCCGATCTTGTCCTAAGTGGAGCCCTGCACATATCAGAGTCATGTATTGTATAATTCTATATTTACTGTGCACACAAACACACATTTAAATGACAAAACTATTTATTAGTGTATTCTACAAGATACAGTTGCATATTACTTGTGGCACAGTACTAAGTTCAGAACGAGTTAATGCCACATACTGTATACAAACATTGTCTGAGACACATTCCCGCCAAATTTTAACCACATATTTGACACAGCTTTTCATTCATTTACAATAATAGGTTGTGATTTGTTCACAAAAATGAGGCCCAGACTGTTCAAAATGAATGTAAATACATGGTCTCACAATGTCATTGCTGTCAACTGCTCTTTCAAATCCTGTAGGGAAATGAACAGTCTTCATAAAAGTCAGTGACATTTTGACAGTACAGCCTCGAACCAGCTTCTGCACTGTAAAATTTCCAAATTTGCCAACTACGTAAAGGTGATGTTGGTCATCACTGACACAGAGAAAGTATGAAACCTTGAATATAATGCCATCTTTTAATTTCACAACAGAGTTGTTCCTTTTCTTTGTCTTTGTGTATGTCTGGCTGTGATTGACCTCTCCATTGACATCTGTTATAGTACCTGCCAATAGAGGTCTCGGGTACATCTAGCAATGCATGCAATGTTTCCAACACCTAATCTTTGGCAGTTCAAGTTTAGTCACCCTCTCATATCTAGCATAGTTCCTTACATGTCATTTCTGTGTAGAAATTTGATGAGCAGGCCTTAGCTATGCGTGGAAATGCCCGAGACCATGCTACTCTTTTGCAAACTTTCTTGAGCAAGTAGCCATTATAGCTCTCAAATACGAAAGCAGACTGGGCCCAGATTTTCAACAATGTCAAAGCAAATGCACATTGTAGGTCATCTGATCTTCGTCATACAGAGACTGAACTGATTTAACATAAACCTCAAGAGCCTCGTGAGCATGGTTAATATCCTCCTGGCTAATATCGGAACCTATCAAAACGCTCACACCCTCCAAATTAAAGTTTTCTTTCAAAAGGGCTGTCCAACGATTAATCTCAATTAATCATGTACAAAATAAAAGTCTGCATTTACGTAATATGTGTGTGATCTCTGTGTATATAAATGCACAAATACATGTATATATTCAAGAAATGTATACATCCATATAAATATTAATGTTTTATATATTAATGTAATTTTTTACTTGTATATATATATATATATATATATATATATATATATATATATATATATATATATATATATATATATATTTATATATACTTTTATTTATAAGAACACAATGAACATAAAATAGCAGTTGAATTCACAGAAGGTAGTTCTGGCCAATTTAAGTAAGGAAGATATATGGTTGCTGTATATGGATCAATCAATCAATCAATCAACAAAGAAGCAAACAACATAACCAACGTGACATAATGTAACATAAAAACATGACATAACATCAAGTAACACAAAATAATGTAACATAATGTAACAATGTTTTGATCCATTTAATTTTTGGAATTAAACTTAAAATTGGGGGGCACGGTGGCTTAGTGGTTAGCACGTTCGCCTCACACCTTCAGGGTTGGGGGTTCGATTCCCACCTCCGCCTTGTGTGTGTGGAGTTTGCATGTTCTCCCCGTGCCTCAGGGGTTTCCTCCGGGTACTCGGGTTTCCTCCACCGGTCCAAAGACATGTATGGTACTGTAGGTTGATTGGCATCTCTGGAAAATTGTCCGTAGTGTGTGTGTGTGAGTGAATGAGTGTGTGTGTGCCCTGCGATGGGTTGGCACTCCGTCCAGGGTTTATCCTGCCTCGATGCCCAATGACGCCTGAGATAGGCACAGGCTCCCCGTGACCCGAGGTAGTTCAGATAAGCGATAGAAAATGAATGAAAACTTAAAATTGCCATGGACTACATTTCTGATTAGATTTAAACAGGAGTTCCACCCTCTGAAACTGTGGAAATGACTGGAATTTTTTATTTTTTATTTATTTATTTTTTTTGTATTTTGTATTTAGTTTTGATTGGAAATGAAAAAAAAAGAATTCTACAGACAAAATGTGAATTTTCAATTTTAAAGATAATAATAAAGCCCAAATAAATGACCACTACCTTAGATGCTACAGGTTTGTGATGAACTTAACATAAATTCAATTTACAGTATGATTACATTTTGATGTTGGTTTCCTCAGCCCAGATTTTGGATATGACTTTCTTGTCTATTTCACTGGACCTGAGATTTCACTCCTTAAATAAAAGGATGATTAAACACCAACCTATAAAGGTAAGATATAGCCTGTAGGTAATGGAATGTTAATATATTCGACTTTTCTGCTCAGTTGAATTCAGTTTATGTACCTTTTAAATTGTGAAATAACACTGACCAGCCCTTTCTAACACCTTAAAAAGAAAACCGACTCCTCGGTCTCCCTGGTTTCACTAAAAGCACCCAGCAATGGCAACAAGCAAATTAAAATACTTCTATTCTAATCAGCAGGCTCCTCAGCAACAACATTGGTGTTTGCATAGTGATTTACACTTAACTGTTTACTTAATTTCACACTTTAGAGGAATACCCTCGCAAAACAGTGAGGCAAAGTGCAGTGCGGCTCAGAGAAAATGATAAGATGTGATTAAGAGGATAAAAAAGATGTTTTGGTGTATAGATTTGGGTATTTATCTTTTCACATAAGACTGAAGTCACGCCTGCTGAATGGTTGATAATGATGGTGTTATTTTATTGGTACTGTATATTCAAGCACGTGTGCCCTTTAACAGTGAAATGAGGTATAACACATATAATATAATGGATAATTCATTTGATACCAAGGAAACTCTCTCAGGACACGCTGAGACTGAAATGTCTGTGTCCTTGTGTCATGACTTTCAGTAATGTTGGTGGAACCTGTGGTGAGTGCCTCGGTGTGGAACCTACCGCCTGACTTCCTGAGGAAAATAAAAATCTGCCCCAGTGTGGAAACTGCAGACAGCCTTCCTGTGGAAACTCAAGACTGCATCAGTGAGGAAACTATCACCTGACTTCCTGTGGAAAATAAAGACTGCCTCAGTGAGGAAACTATCACCTGACTTCCTCATTGTGGAAACTACCGCCTGACTTCCAGTGGAAACTAAAGACTACTTCAGTTCGAAAATTGCAGACTACCTCCCTGTGGAAACTAAAGACTGCTTCAGTAAGGAAACTATCACCTGACTTCCTGTGGAAACTAAAGACTGCATCAGTGAGGAAACTATCACCTGACTTCCTGTGGAAAATAAAGACTGCCTTAGTGAGGAAACTACAGACGTCCTCATTGTGGAAACTACCGCCTGACTTCCAGTGGAAACTAAAGACTGCTTCAGTAAGGAAACTATCACCTGACTTCCTGTGGAAACTAAAGACTGCATCAGTGAGGAAACTATCACCTGACTTCCTGTGGAAAATAAAGACTGCCTTAGTGAGGAAACTACAGACGTCCTCATTGTGGAAACTACCGCCTGACTTCCAGTGGAAACTAAAGACTACTTCAGTTCGAAAATTATAGACTACCTCCCTGTGGAAACTAAAGACTGCTTCAGTAAGGAAACTACCGCCTAACTTCCAGTGGAAACTAAATCTACTGACTACATTCATGTTGAAACTACTGGTTGCTTGCCTGTGGAACCCACAGACTTCTTCCTGATTGAAAATAACTGATTGCCTCCTTGTGGAAACTAATAATTGTTTTCTTGTGGAACTTATACACTGCATCTCTGTTGCACAATAAACTGTATACCTTTGGAAATGGACCACCTCCTTGTGAGAAATATAGCCAGACTGTTTGCCTGAGAACCTGCAGGCTGCCTCTCTGTACAAACTACTGACTGTCTCTCTGTGGAACTATAAACTGCATCCCCCTGGAATGCTGCCTTCCCTGTGGATCCTACCAAATACCTCCTTGGAAACCTTAATGATTGTGCCTATTTTTAATCTATAAGCTGCCTTCCAGTGAAAACCGCCAACTGCCCTATGTGAAACCTACTGACTGTCCCTGTGGGAAACTGGCTGGCTGCCATCATGTGGAATCTCTTGAATGTAGGACGAATGTTATTGGACCTTACCTACCTCTTCCCTTTGGAAACTACCGACTGCCTCCATCTTGTGAAAATGCACCTATACAAAAGATACAGTGGACTTCACAACGCACAAAGTGGACTCATGTTTTAGCAATGAACACAACAGGAAAATCCTCTGACACCTTTGCGTTTTAACCCAGCAAAAGACAAAAAAGACTAATCCATTGTTAACTTTCTGTCAGTTGACATTTACATGATAAATGCTTTAAAACTAGTCTCACAAATTTGTTATTCATTTAGATATTTCCAGCACAAGTTTGGACATTTTTAAGTAGATTCCTGTAGATTACTGTAACATGTAATGTGTATTTGAGTGAATATGAACAGTATTTGGCATTTTGGGTTCTGAATGAATTCTGGCCATCAGGCGAAAATTATGGAACTTTTTCTTTAACTGATATTGCTTTAATTTAATTTGACCTCTCGTTAGAAACTTAACTATATTTTCCCAAAAGGATGACTGCAAAGAGTTAATTAATTCCTGAATTTATCCTGTCTTACAGTATCACAGATTCACTAGTGTAGATAGCATGTCACGTTAAAGTGGCTTTTAATATAACTGTAATCACACTATCAGCATGAATTAATTAACAATAGCTCGGAGACAGACACCTGATATGAGGAGGTTATGGTTTGTTAGCTCAAGCTTTATCAGAATATCAGAGGCATAATTAACGCTAGAGTAATTCCTCCTGAATGGAGATTAGGACTAATGAAGACATCCAGTCACACGCTTCAGATGAACTCTAACACTTTGGGAAATATTGCTCTCAGATTGTCACATTTAGGTCAAAATTCGAGCTCTTTCTCATCCTATAGAGAGGATAAGGCACTCGCTCCTTTAATTATTCTCTTATGAAATTAATTAACAGGATTACTAGAGGATTCCCAATAGGCACTGATGAGCAAGTGGATGAGTGGATGAAAGAAGCCTTTGTCCTGTCGCCTGCTTTTTTAGAAAGCCTCATACATCATCATGTGCAGTATATCTATAATTAAATGAGTTTTTGTATTCCATTGATTCAGAATTGTGAAATACATTGAGGTTGAGCCCTCATTTACAGCGCCAAGTTGATAGATAAACAGCATGAAAGACATAAATGAGGCATATTCATAAAGTGGATAAAAATGTTAAGTAAACCATTTACAGTCAAGCTTGCATTTGACGAGTCTTTTAGCATAAGAAATAAAATGTGTTATGGCCATTAGTCTTGGTGAGAGCCTCTTGGCTAAAATGCTAATTTAAAAAGCCTGTGCAGTTGATGTATGCTTGCTAATTTCGTTATATTGCTTCCTTTACTGAAGAATTGAAGGTAATATCTATAACGCTCGTTGGCATGCTGTGATTGTCTCACCACAACATCGATAAACTGTGTATAATGATGAAAATGTGTTTTTGCCCACACATAAAAAATAAGATCTGACTCATTCCCTATAAAGTACCAACAGAGAAACACAAGCAAGCGCTTTAGAGCGTAGACATGCATAAGGGTGTGTGCGTGTGTGTACTGAATTTGTGTTGCTGCTTTTTGAACACACAGTCATCCTTTAATAAGGTGAAGTGATGCATGTAATGAAACGCAGCATCGGGGGAAGAGCAGAGAGCAGAAAGAGCAATGTTATTTAAGGCTAATTGTAAGCTCCTGCGTCATATCATGGCTGCACATACGTCCGGTCATCGCTAAAAGTCCGGACGGACACTCAAGGCCTTTTGTATTTTATCACATTATGAGTTAAATCATGTTACTCAAGCCAGAATCTAGCATGAACCAAACAGTGCACACTGATTGGCTGACAGCATTAGGATCGATAAGACATGACTCATAGACAGTCCATTCTGCTGTGTATCCTTGGGATTTTTGGATCACCTTATGATGCTGTAAATGCTTTCACATGGCATGGACACTTTTTCCCCTCCAAACAAGTCAATGCTTTAATGGAAACTGCTCATCCCTGGACTCAATGTGAATATGCTAATCATCCTTTCAACACCCTGCTTTGCTATAACTTTATACTATAATGATTTCTAATCTAATCTGAAGAACCTGGATTCCCTTTGGTATCTGGTTCCTCTCAAGGTTCTCTTCTGAACTCATTTGACATTTTTCCCACACTAATGTCACCTCTGGCCTCCTCCTCGAAGAGTTGGAGTTCTGTAAAGCTGCTTTGTGAAAGTGTTTATTGTTAAGAGCACTTTGCAATGAAAATTAAAATGAGGATCAGAACAGATCTTGTGGTGGTCAATAAGTGTGGACATTGAGCGAATGGAGCAGGCTTTGTGACCTGAAGGTTTTGAATTCAAATCTCAGATGGCCGGAATTTATTGCTGGGCATCTAAAAACCAAATCATTACACTTTCTTGTTCTTTGTTATTATTCATATTTTTCCTCTGAAAAATTGCATCAGGGATTAGAATCCAAATGGAAAGTCATCAAAACACTAACTTTGAAAGGCATGTGCAGGATTATAAAAATGGTAATAGATGAATAGCATAGATGTTATGTTGTAACTGATATCTCCTAGGGGGGGCGGTGGCTTAGTGGTTAGCACGTTCACCTCACACCTCCAGGGTTGGGGGGTTCGATTCCCGCCTCCGCCTTGTGTGTGTGGAGTTTGCATGTTCTCCACGTGCCTCGGGGGTTTCCTCCGGGTACTCCAGTTTCCTCCCCCGGTCCAAAGACGTGCATGGTAGGTTGATTGGCATCTCTGGAAAATTGTCTGTAGTGTGTGATTGTGTGAGTGAATGAGAGTGTGTGTGTGCCCTGCGATGGGTTGGCACTCCGTCCAGAGTGTATCCTGCCTTGATGCCCGATGACGCCTGAGATAGGCACAGGCTCCCCGTGACCCGAGGTAGTTCGGATAAGCGGTAGAAGATGAATGAATGATATCTCCTATACAATGAGTCTTTTTCTGTCCTTTTTGGTGGTTAAAACCATGCAAAGTTGAAGTTTCGACCTCTTAACTCTCAGATAATAAAATACAAACACACACACACTCACTCATAGAAACAGAAATCTGAAGTGGTTTAGGCCTGTAATCATGACATATCTTTTCCAATAAAATCAAGCACTCTTTCATTCAAAACCAAAGACCCAAAAGGTCATTGGACCACTTGATTAATTTATAATTTGATATAAATATAACTATGCAGTTTATTTTAGGAGACTGACCAAAAAGCATTTTAAAGAAATCAGTAATTGATAGATGAATCCAGTACCTGCTATAGTATTTCACATATACTTAAATACTGCTTTGATGTGTTGTAGATTTTGAAGCAGGAAGAAAGCCCTAATGCACAAAATATTGAGGCATTTAACCAATTAATTTAACACAACTGTCACTGACAGGCTATGCGAACAAAAAACAGTAAAAGTAAACCAGTAGTCAAAAAACAGGCATAACTGAGAAACAAAAGACAAGGACTAAGCAAAAAACACATCCAAGACAACAGGTATAAACAGGGGAGATAATCAGAGACACATAAGGGGCAGGTGTGTAGAGGTGGGAACGGGAAAAGGAGCAGATGGGGCAAACACATGTGAGGACACAAAACAAAGAAAAGTCCCTTGCAAGGGGTTCTCACATGGAATTGTACAAACCTTAATGAAAGTACCTTCCCATGCCTTTCCAGAGGGCTTTGTAAAATGTCCACAGCCAAGATGAAGAGTCGAAAGATGTCTTTAGCCAAGCACAAGGCCCGGACCTTCGACAGGACTGTTGTTCTGACAGGGAATTGTCCAAGCCATCATGAAAAATACCCATAAGTGCTATTGGTGATATCACTCGCTCTCTGATCATCATATCACTCATTTTCTACTGCTTATCCGAATTACCTCAGGTCACGGGGAGCCTGTGCCTATCTCAGGCATCATTGGGCATCAAGGCAGGATACACCCTGGACGGAGTGCCAACCCATCGCAGGGCACACACACACACTCTCATTCACTCACGCAATCACACACTACGGACAATTTTCCTGAGATGCCAATCAACCTACTATGCATGTCTTTGGACCGGGGGAGGAAACCGGAGTACCCGGAGGAAACCGCCGAGGCATGGGGAGAACATGCAAACTCCACACACACAAGGTGGAGGTAGGAATCGAACCCCCAACCCTGAAGGTGTGAGGCGAACGTGCTAACCACTAAGCCACCGTGCCCCCCGCTATTGGTGATATCCATTCGACCAAAGTAGAAAATAATCCACACATATTAAAAGTGAATAAGATTCCAAAAACAAAACCTTATTTTACATGTTTGTCTTTAAATGATCTTGAGGACTCAGTTGTGCAAACCCATTTATGCCTGGGTCTGATATTATTCCATATACTTGTCTATGCCTTTTGCATAAACTGCCTGAAGGACGGGAAGCTGCCTGCCTACCATAATTTTCATGGCTCTTTGTGTGAGGTGGCTAATCTAAGCCTTCAGCTGGATGGTCAGGTTGCCAAAGCAATCTGAGATGCCATGGCACAGTACATTCTCAACAACAACATGAGAGGACAAAAGCAACTCTAAAAGCTCCAAGCCTGCACAGCAAATAGAGTCACCGCAGGTCCTTACTCTACCTCACAATCTATTACTCTCTATGTGAGCTGCTTATTAATATGTACGCCTAGGGATTACGGGCACCTGTAAAGAATGAGAAAGTATTTTAACTAAAGCCAGGCAAAAGTTTTTCTTTCAAAGATCTTTCACAAAAGATAATTATTCATAAGAGAATATTGTGTTGCTCTATGTATACAGTATTAACCTATTGTTATTATTACTTCTGTTAGACGTTCAACTTTGTGTCTCTTGTGTTAAATAACACATTTTACATTACATTTAACTAATACAGCTGGTTAGGAATAAATACGTTGTTATGAAAGATGAGATATGAACTAAATGGATCTGCCAAGCAAACTATAATTTACCACTTATTTGAGAAACATAACATCAGCCGCACAGTTGGAAATTTGTTGTGGTCTGAAAAAAAATAAAAAACCATTCGATAGGACTGTGAGTGAATTCTGAAAAATGATGGTAAATTTAAGAAACCACAAATACTCTTCTTGTCTTCTAGCAAAAGGAAATGTAGAAATGCTTTTATGTTGAAAACTACAGCACCTTTCCTGTCTTTGTGTAAAGAACCAGTTTTGCTGACATTCTGCCTAATGATATCTCCACAAGTGTGATTTTCTCACACAGTAAATGGTCCACATTGATAAATATCACATTGTCATCCTCATCATTATCATCACAATAGAGAATGTTTGCACACTCTCTACAGACAGCAAAGTTTTAAAAATATTACAGATCGTATAAAATACATTGATAACAATATATTTACTTAAAATAAAGTGACTTCATCAGTTGAATGAAGAGATGACTAAGTTTAAATTTTGATAGTGATAGTGAGAGAGAGAGAGAGAGAGAGAGAGAGAGAGAGAGAGAGAGATTATGACTGGTGTTGTTTATTGTAAGTGTTTGTTGCCTTGACCTTTTTGGACTCCTTTTATCATTTGTAATGTTGCTCCCATTTAAAACAGTTCAGCTCAAGCCCAGACATTTTTAGGGTCATGATTGAGGACAATGTCCCGTCCAGAGACAAGCTGTTTCGTGCTGAGGTTTTGTTCAAACTGACCATCGAAAATACCCTCTGGGCATCAGAATTAGAATGTGGAAGCACTAAAACCAAGGCTGCGATATTTGATAGCCTCCCAAATTGGTTCAATCCAGTCACCTTTGAAAAAAGGAACCAGGGGCCTCTATTACTCAGATGTTTTCTGGCACCATCTCAGGGCCCCCAGTTTCAGAACCACTGGCCTAGACTACTTGTTCTGAGCAGGTTTTGTCAGTGAACAGGCTGTAAAACTGTTGGCTAATTTACAGACACTCATGAAAAACTCATGCTGATGATCTGGGAAACGTCTCTAACAGCAGTCACAATGTCATTGTTTGTGTCAAACAAGTTGTGAATTTGCTGTAACATAACGACAGGAGATCATGACTTACTCTGTGCTCAAAGTGATGCTCGCAGCTCCAGGGGTTTTCTCTGTGGGTGAATGAGGATGATGCTGAACAATTCCAGTATATGTTTTTTTTCAATGGTTGTTGCGTTAAATCTTACCCAGATACAGTAGTGCTATTTTCTGATTGGCTATTGTGTAGCCTCTTTTTTTGATTGGCTGATAAGTGTCATGCTCGACTAAGAGCTCCAGGGGAGACGTGCTTGATTCCTGCCCGGTTCCATAGAGACAGCGGTGCGGACTGATACATTTTGGGCGCTGCGGCGTATTAAATATATGATAAATAGTAAGTTTTTCTGCGTGAGAAATACAATGTGTGGCGGGAGAGCGTGATAAAAGACCCAAATGAGTGACTGTCACGATCAATGCGTGACACATGAAAGCCCTGTCTTATAGATTTTTGAAATTTTCCCAGTAATGTTGTTTGCCCATGAGAATATGGAAAAAAGGAGTTGTAAATGGTGGTCTGTCTTTTAGTAAAATTTGAATAAGATCCTTTCACTAAAAGTAAAAATATTTTAACATTTAATAAGAAGAATTCAATTCAGTATAATTTTATTTCTATCGCAATTTAAACAATGGACATTGTCACAGAGTAGCTCCACAGAAATATATAAATTCAGGGCACAGATATTAAAATGGTATCTCTAATAATCAAGCTAGAGGCAGTGGTGGTGAGGAAAAAAGATTGAGATGAATGTCTAGTTTATCATTATAAATAATAATAAAATAATAATAATAAGGCAAAGTTGATGTATAGAACTTTATATGAGAGGACTATCTTAAATTGATTCAACATACTTATTTGGTTTTATCCACAATTCTATTACAACAGTCTATTTAACCCATAATTAGTAATAGTTTATTAACAATAACCAAAGAAGAGTTTAGACCTAGCTTCAGATCATAGGTACCAGCTGTGCATTCTGTATGGTCTAATTTTATGTAAATTAGGCTACAAAAAAAAAAAGGTTGTTCAATAGTTCTAAGGAGACACAGTCTCAATATGATGAAGCCGAGTGATGACTTATTACAGCTAGCAGCTGGTGAGTTTAGTGCTTCCTGCTTGTCTGCTCTCTGGCCTTGCTTCTGGATTGTCGCTGATTAAGACCTGTGTGCAAGAGAGTAACAAGATCAGCACCTTCCCAGGTGAGATGGACACTGTTCTGCACTAACAGGTCAGTCTAACGTTTAAAACTACTCCAATTATTTATAAAGCCCACCAACTGGACATCCAGCAGCTCAACAATCATAACCTGCTGTAAGGTGCATCACCATGTCGCCTTAGGATTGATCCAGAGCATGCTACTACTTTGGATATTGCCTTTACTGATTTACACACCGCTACTTTGCTCTTAGTAACCTTTAATAATGAAGGCGTATATCACTGGATCCTATGTGGAAAAACTACCTTCAAAAACCTATGCTTATCCTTAATAACACCTGCTATATGTGTAACCCTAACTCCCAGTATATACCTAATTAGTGCTGCTGGTGTTCCTAATGGCCTGGCTAATTTCATGTGCTATATGATACAGTCTCCAATAACCAGAGCTCTTTCAGGTTCCTCAGCAGGTGCTTTACTGAGGAGAGCAAACCTGTTAGACACTTAAAGCAGATAGTAGTGGGGTAGCTTTAGCTTTAGCTTCGGCTTTGCAATTAGGCCACAGAGCCGTACTTTCGCCCTGCTGTGAGGGTTCTAATGCCAGAGTTGGGGGATTACTATTTTTGCCTCAGGCATCCAGACTTTTGCCCACAGAAACTATGCTGCTCTCTACCTTACTAACCCTCTCTAGACTCTGGGTATGCACATTTAATGCCGCCTCACTATCAGAGAGCTAACAAATATACACTTACCACAAATAAAGCTATTACTAGCAGCACTACACAAGCTGAGGTTTGCTATGTTGAGTTTAACATACGTTAGTCAAAGATTTGTTGAGTTCATTTTAGATAGATCCAGCATGTATGGCCTTTGCTTGCTGCACTGTCAAACAAATTAGGAAATTAGGATTGAAAATATACTGTACAAAAGAGTGCATGCATATAAAGAAAATCTGTCATTTCCAGACCTATTAAATAATAGAAAATAGAAAAAAGATTAAACAACTTGTTCACCACATAAATAACACCAGAAGCTTTAAACCCTGAAACATTATACAGTATAATACCTTTGACAAAAAAATTATATTTAATTTAAATATTTTCTTTATGCCTGCTAGCAGATAAATGTCATGTGTGTGACAAACACTACATCACAAAAAAATATAAGATTTAAAGTCTAATTACTAACTAATTAACTACATAGTGATTATTGATACAGAGTAATAGTCTGTTTAATTGCTAAAGATAAAGTCACTCTGATGAAAGCATGAATGTCTGTGGTACAGAGTCTGACTGCGATAGAACTTGTGCCTGGCAAACACACACACACACACACACACACACACACTCACACGTGTAGACTGTAATCTGTGATTACCAGCCCAGTTTGAAGGGAAAATGTGCTGAGGAGCAGCACATTCTCTAAATCCCAGAAGTGCTACCTTTCATTTCTCTCTCCCGTGTTAGCGATGCTGCAGCCGAGAGCAGCTGGCACACTTTCGGGCAGAAAGTGCATGCACACACATCCTTGAGGGTTTCTTGAGGTGTGTGTGTGTGCAAGTGCTCAAGATCAGTCATGATCCTCTAACACTCAGGCCTAACAGGAGTCTTGTGGAGATAAGAAATGGGAGAAACAGCCACCGAGCAAAGTTCGGTTACAGTCAGGTTCAGATTTCTGAGTACACCAAGATTTATATATTATATATATATATATATATATATATATATATATATATATATATATATATATATATATATATATATATACTGTATATATATATTTCATCAGTTATTCCATCAGTTCAATTATATATGTTGAATAGGAGTTTTTCTTAGGAGTATATTCTTATTCCTCCAACAAAAGAAAAGTAGCCAATATCATGTGCTGGTTTTTAATAGATCACTATATTTGCTGCAAGTGTAAGGAGTATAATGCGATAGCATTTGAATGAAACGTACACCATCATGACAGTAGGAACATGAGAAGCAAATGGGACTCTTGTATAGATTTCAAGTCATATATATCTTTGCATCAAAAATAGCTTCTTTAGTAGGGAAGATTAAAAAGGTATGATATAATATTAGTGTTTAAAAGCTGGTGAAATAAAACCAGCCTGAAAGTATATAGAAGAGGAGAAGCTTTTAATTTCTCAGCAGCTGCGGTGCACATGTAGCGCATGTACTATAGCTCAACTGATTTATGCTAGCACTGAAATAACCAGAAAGTAGCTCCTTCTACTCTTCTCCTCCCTCCGTCTTTGTCCGATCCCCTCTATCCTTCCTTAATCCTTGTCTTCTAATGAAAAGCTCTCCTGCTGGGTGGAGAAGAGAGGGAGAGATAGAGGCTTTGAGATAAATGAATGTGATGGCGTAGTCGATTTGTCACAAATTGCCCTCTGTGTCTGCTCAGTTTGCCTGTAAACGGCCGTCTTAATAAAACACTGATTAATCAAACACTGATTAATCAAGCACAGATCACGGATCAGTCCAGGAAATGTACAGCAACACCTGGATCATCCTTGAGAACCAATTTTATTCCTCTTTATAAACACCTTGTATATTCACAGCATACCAATGTTTTGACCCATTGCCATGTGCCACCTATTTAAACAGTGCTAATGGAGAATGTCTTAAGACCATTGTTTTTCTTTTCTGCTTTCCACATACTGTATATGCATATTTTTAAATTAAAACAATGAACGACTTAAATATAATCTTTGTAATAGAAATATATTGTTATAAGGTCAGAGGCAAGTGGAACCGAATGCATAGTTTAATCTTCATTCAGTAAAATCATCAAGAAAGTCCGTACCAGGGGTCAAAACAAAGGCAGCCATGATTCATTTGGTCAAATCTATTTTCATAATTCATGAAAAGTCAGGCAGAGGTCAAAAGCAGAGAAAAATGAAAGTAAGATATGTAACTTGGAAAACGAGCAACAAGGCCATAAGGCTCGGACCTGTAGAACTGATGTACTGTATGCTCAGGAACACTGCAAAACATACTGTACAGATGGGTAGATACGGGTGAATTTATTTATATAAGGACAACAAAAGAAGTCTAAAAAGATAGAAAATGCATTTAGATGAGTTTTGTGATAGATCAGGGATTAAATCAAATGCTTGATAAAGGATTAAGACTGATATTATATCATAGATAGAGCTCTAGAGCTGGTACTCAACATGAGATTGGGGCTGATGCTATACCTGGGATTGAGTCTGGAAATAAATTAGATCTGAGATTGATTGATAGATCCAGAACTGAGGCTTGCACTCGATCAGGGACTGGGACTGCAGCTGGTGCTGAGGTGGTGCTATATCATTCTGAAGCTGGTGCTTGAACAGGTGTGAGGCTAGCTATAGACCAGGTCCTGGGGCTGTTGCTAGATCATAGTTTGGGGCTGGGACTAGATTAGCAGCTAAGCCTGGGTATATATTACCCTGAGTGTAGTGATATATCATAGTATAAAACTGGTGATATTTGGCTAGTGTTAGTTTAGAAAGTGAGGCTTGTGATAGTTTAGTCTAAGATTGCACAGATTTGAACAGATTTGAAAGTTGTGTGGTGGGCACGGTGACTTAGTGGTTAGCACGTTCGCCTCACACCTCCAGGGTTGGGGGTTCGATTCCCGCCTCCACCTTGTGTGTGTGGAGTTTGCATGTTCTCCCCGTGCCTCAGGGGTTTCCTCCGGGTACGTGGTAGGTTGATTAGCATCTCTGGAAAATTGTCCGTAGTGTGTGATTGCGTGAGTGAATGAGAGAGTGTGTGTGCCCTGCAATGGGTTGGCACTACGTCCAGGGTGTATCCTGCCTTGATGCCCGATGATGCCTGAGATAGGCACAGGCTCCCCGTGACCCAAGGTAGTTCGGATAAGCGGTAGAAAATGAGTGAGTGAGTGAGTGAGTGAGTGAGTGAAAGTTGTGCAAGGCTATGGTCTAAGAAGTGCTAGAGCAGTATCTGAAGCTGGTGCTAAATCAGACCAAGAGACTGGTGGCAGAGGAGGAACTGTAACTGGCATTAGAACGAACTGTAAGATTGGTGCTAGAGCTGGAACTAAAGCAGATGGTAGATCAGAATGTGAAACTGGTGCTAGAGCAGGACCTGTAGCCTAGATCAGAATGGAAGAATTCTAGAGAAGAAACTGAGCCTTAGACTAGATCAAGGATTTGGTCTGATACTGGACTAAGGAAGAAATCTGAAACTAGATCAGGGTCTGTGTCTGGTGGAAGAAAAGTCTTTGAGGCTGCCAGTAGGTCAGAGACTGTTGCTGGTACTAAAACGGGGTATTAAGCTGGTAGTAGAACTGGGTCTAGATGGAGGATTGTGTTTGACACTAGATTAGAGTATTAAAGTCTCTATAAATCAGGGACTAGTTGCTGGTTTAAGATCAGGCACTAGAGATAGATTGGAGTTGATGTATTATCAACAAGCGTGGTGGATCTCCTGTTACCAATCTATAAGAGCATATTTTATTAGGGTTTTATTATTGAAGAATATTGGACTCTTGTTGAAGAAATATCATTTGACATAACCTTATGTGGAATGTCTAAGCTACACCTCTGGATCATTTATCTTGATAGAGATGAAAGGTCATGTCTCAAAGCAGGCTTGAGCGCTTTAAAATCCAGCCTAAAATGCCAAGGTGTCTGTCATGATGAGATAAATCACATCATTTATGCTCTGTGCAGGAGTAATTTTGCTTGTTAGCTCTTTGTGCAGTGCATCAGTCACGCTGAGCTGGAGCTTAGCTTATATTAGATATTTTATAATTCATCGGATTGATTTTGGAATTAATGGTAAAATTGTGGAGTTAGTTTTCTTTTCTTTAATTGGGAAATTTAGAAAATCAGGTGTGTTAAAGACTTGCTAATTAAAGAAGCAGTAACTCACATTATTTTCCCCCATGAAGTAAACAGTCTATGGATAGAGTCAGTAAATTGTGTATTAAAGGAAAAGGAGACAGAAACTACAACCTGGTAAAAAGAAACAAATATATGCTTTAAAATACTACCAAGCAGATATTACACACTGTAACACACAGTGATATCCATTTTAATCTCATAAAGAGCGTGTTAATTATCTGATGAGCCATGTAAGATCTGGAAACATAAAAAAAAAATAAAAAATGCAGAACTAAAGATGGAGAACCGGGAACCACAACATCATATGTGCTGGACTGAGTGATTCATCCACAGACTTGGCGTTATGATAATTATTCACAGCAGACTCTATTATCAAAGTGAGCTCACCTAACAACTGAACAGCAGGGCAGTTCAAGTCGGCTCTTTTGAAGTCTTCACGCTGAGTGAAAAAAATGAACAAGAAGTTCAAAACAGAGAGAAGGATAAAAAAATAAAAAAAAAAATGCTGCATTTAGATGCCGCAAAATCATAGATAGCAGATGGTTGATTAAGTTATATGTCCACAATGGCAGAAAAGATCAGGACCGTCATTCGAAATAATTAAAATAGATGATTTTTGCAATTAAGAGAAAAGTAGAAATGAAATTTCACTACAAGCTATGAAAACATAGCACACTTATTTCTTCATGTCAGTTTTATTTTGTAGTTAAAGGTGATGATGGTGAGGAAAAACTCCCTGTGATGATATGAGGAAGAAACCTTGAGACGAACCAGAGTCCAAGAGGAACTCTGTGTTATAACTAAATGTTCAAAAAGTGCAATTGTATAACCAGTAAATTTGTTATAGTTTTAACATGAAGTTTATCTTGTTTAAGTAATCAAGAAATTTTCTTCGATGCAACAAGACAGTCCAATATTATATCCATAGATTCTGCCATGCATGGCTTGGACTATGCCATGCCTGAACACCAGGGGGATTTCTGGCAAGCTTTGTTTATCTGTGCCATGTGTCTTAGTTTTTGTTTTGTTATCACGTGTTTGCCCCCCCTATATTTTACCCGTTCTTCTCTCATGTTTCCCTGTGTTTGGTCGGGCTAGTTTCTTTTAATAAAACCCCTTGTTACCTGCCATCCATGCATTTGGGTCTGATTTTCCGCCCCATGGAGGCACCAATTTTCTGACAGGTTTCTATTGTTAGTGGCACCATCCACAGCAATCCTATGTATCTCCAGTCTGTCTATGTGCAGCCATCCTCAACAGCAGCGAGTAAACTCCAAGTGCTCCAACCAGAAGTAGGGCATCAGGAGGGATCAGGCTGGTCCTGAGAGCAGAAGGTGTCAGTATTGCTGATATCTCAGGATTAGCATGTGTAGCTCAACACAAAGAGATAGAGGGAGTAAGGGATATGAAATTCTTTAATAAATAAATTCTTGTCAATCTGTAATTCAAAAACAACTCTGATAACTGGCAAGGTCACAGAAAACTCATGTTACAAGGCCAGTGTATAATCTAGAATCCCAGGTTTTCTCACTTACAGCATCAGTCAGTGCTTGAGGGCAATTCCCAACTAAAAATGTGTGGTGGTTTGGGAAAATCCATCACACGGTGGTGGACGATTAATCCTAGAGTCCGAAAAATGACAAGGTAGAATTGAATTTAAAGATTCGGTTCTGATAGAATGTTTTTATAATCATATTTGTTAAAATGATTCCTTACTCAACATGGTCTTTGGAGGATGGAATAAAGCCGAGATCAAACTTCGAAATAAAAACATTTCCAGTTGTTTTTCTAGAAAAACCTTTTTGGATTCTTAAAACTGCGATGTCAAGTCATCTGACAGATTTTCCCGGACCACCACACGATTTATTATATATCTGAGTTTCTGACACGACTCAAACACAGCATAAGGCTCTGTCGAGATGAAGTCTGAAGATGTGTGTGATTCCACAGGGTTAAAAAAAACATGCAAAGAAATTCAAAGGCAAAACCAAATAAATGTTGCAGTGTTTTCCATTAATTCCATTAGACATTCAATTAACGAGTGAAACAAGAAACAAAGAATGGAATGCACTCTCAGATCTGTTTATATCAAATCTTTATCTATCTTTTCCCTTCAAAAAATATAAACTATTTAACTATAACACTGAGGTATTCCGTATAAGCATTTCTATACACCAAAAATAAAGTAAACCGAAAATAAAGACTCGGTTCAGAAAATATAAGCTTTTGTTTCTTTTTGTTTACCTCACCTTGATGTTGCCTTAATGCAAACATACGCTGCATTCATTTAAATTCATTTCAACAGAACTACATTGATGTCAATTCTACAGCATTTTTAAAACAAAATAAAATCCTTGTTTAGTGCTTCAACAATCAAGAGTTGAGGAAGTGATTTAATGTTGCTTTAATTCAAACTTTAATGCTATTCTGTTTTGTTATAATATAATATAATATTTTGAAATATTTTTTAAATTCATATATTTTTTAAATCTATTCATTTATTTATATATCACAAAATTACATCACAAAAAAATAGATTATTATTACTTCAATTTAAATTTTAAAATATTTTAAGTAGGAAATATTTATTTATTTATTTATTTATTTATACAATAACTAATAATAAACAGGTATTTTGTCTAAAAAGGAATAAAAACATAATTTTTTTGGTTTATATATTGGTTTTATTTGAATTATAAAATGTAATTATATCAGGGGGGCACGGTGTCTTAGTGGTTAGCATGTTCGCCTCACACCTTCAGGGTTGGGGGTTCGATTCCCGCCTCCACCTTGTGTGTGTGGAGTTTGCATGTTCTCCCCGTGCCTCGGGGGTTTCCTCCGGGTACTCCGGTTTCCTCCCCCGGTCCAAAGACATGCATGGTAGATTGATTGGCGTCTCTGGAAAATTGTCCGTAGTGTGTGATTGTGTGAGTGAATGAGAGTGTGTGTGTGTGTGCCCTGCGATGGGTTGGCACTCCGTCCAGGGTGTATCCTGCCTTGATGCCCGATGACGCCTGAGATAGGCACAGGCTCCCCGTGACCTGAGGTAGTTCGGATAAGCGGTAGAAAATGAGTGAGAGTGAGAGTGAATAATTATATCAGTATGTTACATAATTCTAAAAAATATTATCTATTATTTATATATGGAAAATGGCAAATATGCAAAATGGCCAAAACAACTTGCACATTTTAAATGTTTTTAAATACTTTAAAATTATTTGTTTAATTATCCCATTTGTTTGAATGTGTTTTTGCAGATACATTCATAAATCAGAACCTTTGGGTTGCACCAAATGATGTACTGTGGTACTGTAAACACTGTACACTTACACTATGCGATATGTATATGTACTAGCTCAGATATTACATACTGTACACAAATCAAATATCCAGCTGGAACACAAACAGTTTTTTATTAGCCATAAGAATCTTTTTCCCAGTTGATGGCAAATGACGATGGCACTTGTCATGTACGTAGTGCAAAATGATGAAAGATAAATGACAAAGCGTGAGCTAAAAAGCATTAGAGTCATCGGGTATTCTGAAAATGTTTTCTTACCCAGCGTCAGTGCCTGGTAGCTCCGCCTCTTTCCTGTGTGTTTAACCATCTACAATTAAATAAGTGCATCATCTGGGTACTTGAAGAGCACTTCTTCTTGTTAGGATTTTTAGTGTGAACACAAATTATTCATACTATTTATAGTACACAGTTAAATAGTGCGTAATTCTGTGTTTTAGGACACAATTTAGACTGTGAATTTTCAATAAATTTTATATACAAATAAGAAACTTTTATTTTTTTATTTAGTTTATTAGTATTATATAGTTTGTTTAGTTATATTTAGTTTATTTTCTATAGGTTCAATGGCTCAATGTGTGATTTACAAGAACAGAAAACACTGAAATAACACCCACACACACACACACACACACACATTAACGCATGCACTACTTATCCTCATGAAACACTTGGAGATGCTTGAGTCCATGCTGAGTGTATTAGTAATGCAGGTCAGCCCAGGCATTGCTGCAGTTCTTCCTCCTACCCACTGGTTATATTTTAAGAGCAGTAATTATCTCAAATTAATCCTCCTGCTCAAATCGAAGGCCACATACTGGCCTCTGATCTGCAATGGCTCTGTCCCAGTCTCTCTCTCCTGGAGGGAGAAATTAGTCTGACCTTGATCTATTTTCTCACTCGAGTCTCAGTGTTTCAGCCCATCTGTGTCCTCTGAGGACTTGAGTAGCTCTCTCTCTCTCTTCTCCGTCTCATTCTCCCTCTCTCTATCATTCTCATTCTCTCTCTTCATTTCTCTCACTTTTCCCATCTCTCTCTCTCTCTCTCTCTCTCTCTCTCTCTCTCTCTCTCTCTCTCTCTCTCTCTCATTTTCCCTTTCTTTCATTCTCACTTTTTCTCTTCATTTCTCTCACCTCTCTCTCTCTCCCATCTCACTTTCTCTCTCTCTATCATTCTCATTCTCTCCTTTGATTTCTCATCTCTCTTTCTCTCGCTCTCTCTCACTCTCTTTCTCTCCTCAAACTCATTCTCCCTGTCTGTTTTGTCCCTTCATTTCGCTCTCCTTTTTCATCTGGGCCTCTCTCTCTCTCTCTCTCTCTCTCTCTCTCTCTCTCTCTCACACACACACACACACACACACACACCTTTCTCACTTTCTCCTCTATTTCTCTGTTTTTCTAACCCCCTCCCTCCCTCCCTCCCTCCCTCCCTCCCTCTCCCTCTCTCTTTTTTCCCTCTCTCTGCCTTTCTGTATACATTAACATGACTCATTTTTATTCTTCCACCTTCACAAACACTCATCATCAGTTTATATTCGCTGTTGCTGCATTTTGATACCCCCCCCCACTCTCATACTGTATGCTATAATTTCTTTTTGATGATAACTGGCATGAAGGCAGCGAGCATAGCAACTGCAAAACATCACAGATCTGTTCAGTTATGCTTTGGATATGATGCAAGCCAAAGGGATTATGTAAAAATAAATAAATAAATAAATAAATAAATAAATAAATAAATAAATAAATAAATAAAAATTACAGAATACAAAAGTCAGGAAACACACAAACGGTCTATGATTTCAGCCTTGCTTTCATCCTCATCTGTACAGATTTAGAGCATGCTCTAAATTCACTCATGATTCATGAACAACTCCATTAAGGAGCTCTTCTCCAACACTGAATGCCTATTTGTGGCTTTTCAATAATAATTTTTGTTTATATATAGCTTTAAAATCAAGATCACTTTATAAAGTCTAAAAGACTAAATGACACAAATACTACATTACATACTAAACATATTGAGTATATCCTTTGTTCAACCAAACAAAACCAGAAACCTTTAATCTAAAACCTATAATACACACACACACAATTCTATCTTAATGGAGTATTGTGATTTACATAGATATTTTAACCACTAAACCTAACCCTAACCTTAGTCAGCAAAAGGAAATCATTTTGATCTTTTCAGTTTTTCAAATACAAAGTCCACAGGAACATTTCAGCTTTATTGAGACACACACACACACACACACACACACACACACACACACACACACACACACACACACACACACACACATGTTTCATTTCATTCATCTTATAATTGGAGAAAAAAAAAGGAAACAAGATCTGGACAAAAATAATTATAGAATAAAACACCTGGAATGATGATAACAGGATGACGTGATGGGGCTCATTGACCAACAAGTTTAAATGTATAATTTGATATCAAATTATACATTTTTCTATAATTCTATATTTTCTATAATTCTATATTATTCTATAATTATTTTTGTCGATTTAAATCTTACCCACCAAGCTTTGTTTAGTCCTTTATTTTACCATTTATGTCACTAAAGCCCTATTCGGACGGGATTAGTTTTACGTGGGGACGTGGGGGGTAAAGTAATTATTACCAGAGCTTCTCTGTGATTTTAGTCCCGTCCGAATGTGCCATCTCGGTAATCATTACGGATAATGTCAGTAAAGATTACGGCGACTTTTACCTTCTGTAAAAAGGTCCGGAAAAATTACCTCAGGTAATACTAATCCCGTCCGAATAGACCCGCTGTAAATATGTACGGTAAAATTCCGTCATTTCCTGTTTAAAAGTAGTTTAGTAGTAAAATTGCATTACTCCACGTCCCCACGTAAAACTAAACCCGTCCGAATAGGGCTTAATATATTTCGTCAGAGGTGTAATGATGCACTGTGATGCAAAACGTATGATTCACATAACGGAAATCTTCATTCTCTTACAGTTTAATATAACTGCTAACAAGCATCGCTCAATAACGAAGCTACTTCTTTAAAAACTCTTCATCCAGTCTGTATTAGCAACATGAATCTTGGGATCTTCATACAAGTCTCAAAATAAGCTCATTTGTCTGTTTAAAAGGCATTCGATTCTCACTCAGAAAGCACACACTGTCACTCGTAACACACTGACCTAAAACTGACTAAGAACCTGGAGCATTACGTGAATGATGAATACCAGCACTGAGATTTAACTCATCAGTGGTGGTTTAGCGCCCTTCCCAGGAATCGAACCAGGGCCACGCCAATGAGAGCGTGGGATCCTGCCTCTGGACCACCTGGGGGCTCATTTTAGTACAAAATAGTGATTTGTGTAAAATCATTTAAACTTCAAAAAACTCAAAGGTTATCCGGCATAAAAACTTGAAATAAAACTAACATGCAGACCACATGATCCACTGTGGCGACTCCGAACACTGAGGATTCAAAGGAAGAAAAATAAATAAATAAATAAAATTTTGATACTAAAATATTTGAAGTGTGAAAAAAAAAAAAAAAAAAATTCTGCACTTTGCTTCAATATCCTTTATTTTCATTCTCGCTGTCTCTGTCTTCCATCATCAATCATCAATCCCCTAAAAGATGGTAAAAAAAAACACCTCAGCTGAATTTAAGCTTACATCACAATTCGATGTATTGGGAATCAATATTATTTTACTGCTAAGATTTTTTATATATTTTAATCTGGTTCCTGCTGAACTCCACGAAATTTGTCATTGTTCTGTTTTAAATTCGTTGTTAACTGTTTTAAATGCAAAATGCTAGCTTTTGAAAAATGTGCTGCGAATTTCTAGTGGAGTGTAAATCACTTAGTGTGTGTGAAAGCAATGAAACCGATAGACAGTTTGGTCTGTATGGACCACTAATTAAATTTGGACCACTTTTTATATTGTGTAAAAAAGTATTGAGAATGTAACCAGCATTAAACAATGCATGTTAGTGATAGAGGGGGGCACGGTGGCTTAGTGGTTAGCACGTTCGCCTCACACCTCCAGGGTTGGGGGTTCGAGTCCCGTCTCCGCCTTGTGTGTGTGGAGTTTGCATGTTCTCCCCGTGCCTCGGGGGTTTCCTCCGGGTACTCTGGTTTCCTCCCCCGGTCCAAAGACCTGCATGGTAGGTTGATTAGCATCTCTGGAAAATTGTCCATAGTGTGTGATTGCGTGAGTGAATGAGAGTGTGTGTGTGCCCTGTGATGGGTTGGCACTCCGTCCAGGGTGTTTCCTGCCTTGATGCCCGATGACGGCCGAGGTAGTTCGGATAAGCTGTAGAAAATGAGTGAGAGTGAGTGAGAGTGTTAGCGATAGACAAAACAACTGTGATTAAGCAACAAATGCAAAATGCGCTCTTTGGACACCAGAGGGGGCATGCTGCACAACTCATAGAATAAAAATATAAAGAGAACACGCTGGTCACATGATCAGGTTCTTTCATGGAGAGCCTGTGACATTACCTGAAATGATTTGCACCTGTACCTCAGCAATGTAACAAGTACCATGCATTATAGTTTGTATAGAAGAGAGTAGATGACTTAATTTTGTCACATGTACATTACAACACAATGAAATTCTTTCTTCACATATCCCAACTTTGGAGGTTGGGGACAGAGCACAGGTTCAGACATGATACACCACCATTGGATCAGAGAAGGTCAAGGGCCTTGTTCAAGGGCCCAACTGTGGCAGCTTGGCAGTGCAGGGGCTTAAATCCTGATCCACTGATCAACAACTCAGAGTCTTAACTATAATCTATACTGAACCATTTAACTATATATATTTAATTGTTTAATTGTTAACTAAAATAAAATATAATGCATGGCGTTTGTTACATTGAGGTTTCTGGCTTTCTCCAGATGTTTAGAGACTTTTGAATGAAACTCAGTTCTCTGTGAGCTGCAGTACCTAAGAATGATGTCACAGAAGCCGGGCGCTTTAGACGAATTTGGATCTCAATAAAACTTTTAGGAAATAATATTTAGTGAACATGTAGTGCAATTTTTTACAATATCAAACCTTCATTTTTCATCTTCATTTTTCATTATTATAATTTTATTCAAAATATTCAAAGCATCAAACTGAATCAATTATCATGAAACAAATCAGGAAAGTATTGTGAATCATGAATCATGAATTGTGAAACAAATCAAACCAGTAGCATGAATTGTGAATCTAATCAAGCCAGTGTCATGATTCAAATCCAATCGTGATCATAACATTTAGAAAGAACTCACAATTAATTACTGCTTTCTAAATAATACTAGTGCTGGACATCATGTATACACCACATGGATGTTTAGAAAATTGTATATAAATGAATCTTCATGAATTATTTACTTACCGTTTCATGATGTAGGTATGGAACCAGGATGGGGTCCCCATAAAAAGATTTTTATGCACACACACACACACACACACACACACACACACACACACACACACACACACACACACACACACAAACACACACACACACAAACACATGATCCAGCTGTTCTCAGTAGTCCTATATTGAAGAAGATGTTGGGGAAGCTGGGTAGCTGTGAATCGTTTAATCACGGTTCTCCCAAACTTTCCAATTAATGAGCGACCGATCTGTCGCCATCCATCATAATCACTTTAATAGCGTCTCCTGTTGACCCCATCATCTGGATTACCTGCTGCAGCCCTTTCTGCATTTCTCAGCCCATTAATTTAACAAATTCTAATTGTGTACATTTTTGACAGTTTTAATTTCCCCCGTGAAATTCAGCTCGTCCTGGTTGATGGTAGGGTGTGTTCCTGTCGCTTTTCTTTCCTTTTTCCCCCCTTCTTTCTTATAAGCAGCTGTCAGGTTCATTCTGATGTGTGTCATTGTAGTTAAACTAAACAAAGGAGTTTTGGCTAATTCAGTTGCAGAATCCCACCTCTTCTTTGGCTAAATTAGCATATTGTGTTTTTGTGTTTGTAGGTGATTTGCTTTTTTTTTTTTTTTTTTTTTGGAAGACCCCTTGCTTCCCAGATCAGTCTAGGAAATGAAACATGAATAGAGGCAAAGGAAAAGTGACACGCAATCATTGCAAACACATTTGGCCGCCAAGGCAAACTAATTTGTGTTAAATAGGTTTTGAACTGCATTAGTGAGATGAAATCTCTCAGTATTTGTAGCACCATATGCAGGGAATCAATCATTGCCACAAATGTGTGCACATTTAGCTGTCTTTTTAAAAAAATATATTAATTCATCTGTTTCATTCGATCCAGTGAAAAACCTTTGCCCACATTCTCGGTCCACTTCCCTGTGGATGAACCACTTAGACATCCTAAGAACTGTTTCTTTTTTTTTTAATGAGGATTAAATGAGGATTTGACTCAACATCTCTCTAGGTTTCAGAAGCACAGCATACCCAGAATCTTTATTGCTGTCAGGAATGGTGTAGTAGTTCTGGATGCAATTGCAAAAAAAAAATGTTTATATCTAGTGAAACTCAGAAACTAGAAACTATGAACAAAAATAGTTCAGAACACAATAAATGAACATGCCTTGAGTAAATGGTGATAATGAATAATGTCTGACAAATGGGGCTTAAACAATGTGTGACTTAAATACCTGTGATAATGACAACCATGTGAGTCAGGTGCTCTGGTCATGTGACATGGTGCATGGAGTAAACATGTAAAAAAGTAAAGTCAATTCAAAAAACTGTGCACTAACAGCATTGAAGTAAGTGAGCAAGTGAGTGATCCAGCACCTTATCAGCACTACCACTGGGAGGACCGTCAGAAGACATGATGTCCACCACTGAGCGATGAGGCTGAGTAAAGTTCTCCGTAAGCTATAGGTGTGACATCAAAGGTGGATACAACACCATCAACATGATATGAGTAAATGCTGTCAACGAATAAAAACAGACAAAAGGTGGTAGACAATATGTGACATGATAATGACACAACTATGTGAATCATTTGACCCGCACAAGGTACGCTAGGCTAGCTCTGTAGGAGCGACGGGATACTACGATCTGACTTCTTTTTAAAATAACAGATAAATAGCATTAAATAGCAGATAAATAACATATGAAAACTTATTCTAGGTTTACAGTTTGTTACCTCGGCATTTTTTAATATTATTGACAAGGCTTTTTCTTTGGACCATTCGTAATGTCCTTAACTCTTTTCCCCAGAGGCCAAAATACAGGCCTGTTTTTGGGGGTACCCATGTTCAGCATTGAATTTCTTCGTTATGTCACATTCCAAAATAAAGTTAATGGCTAAAACTAATGATACATGAAAGCAGACACTCAAGGCTACACTGCATCAAGGCTGACACTATGGGAACACTTCTTTGCTGAAGTTGTGTCTAAAGTTCTTTAAGAAATCACGCTGATTTATCGGCTCGGGTAGGTCATGTGATGAAGCGGAATGCAAAACCATTACAGGGCATCTACGTCACATTACTCCAGCTTCTTTGTCATCAGAAAGCACTCTTTGTATGTTTTTGTTGATTGTTTCCTTGTTTGTCTAGATAAGGAAAACAGAAGATATAAATATAAAAGATTATGAAAGATAGTGAGTTCAGAAAGTATGTGCATCTGTACCCCTGCTGCAATACAGGGGTCTACTCACACTTTCTCTGCGTTGTTTGTTTGGTAGATAAACGTGCATGCACAGCTCTCGAGGGAGCCGGCTGCATGCACTGTGAAACTTTTCCTCTCTATAAGCTTTTTCTCCAGCCAAGCAGCTGGACCTCGTGGCTTGGGTTCCCTGAGGCAGCGTGCCAACTTAGATCATGGATCTCGCAGGTTGAGTTAGAGGAAGTGGAACGAAAGGCAGGCAATCCCGTTTTTCTTGTCCTCTCTCCCAATGCCTAACTTGTCTTGTCCTGTCTCCTAGCTTTGGGAGCTCGTTTTGTGATTTATCCTGACTAGAACAAAGAATTATTATTGTCTGTTGAGGTAGAGCAATAGCTTTGGTGATAAGTTAGCCTAGGTCAAACGAAAGATGGATGAATCCCTTTCTCGTGTCTTCCAAGGAGCTTTGTACCCTTCCTATGTGAACAGACCCTGGTTTCTCACCTTTTAACCAATGCCTCCCTCTCAGGTTGGGGAGCAGTCCTAGATGGCCGCTTAGTCTGTGACATTTTAGGAGGGTTCCAGTCTTTTGTCTTAGTCTCCTGAAACCCAGGGGTTACCATATGTGGTCCCCTAAATAAATCATTACAGCAGTCTGTGTTTGCAACCTCTGTTCAGGTTGGCACACCAGATCTTGCCCTAGGTATTCTTATCAGATTTCTTTAGTTGAGACCAATTTACAGTCCAGAGCTCATGCTTAGTAAGCAGGCTTCCTGCTGAGGCAGAGGCTGAGGTCTGGGGAATTACATCTCCACCTGTGCATGGTGGAATGCATATGGCACTGGCCAGGCAGAGTTGTTTCTGTTTTCCTCTGATGAGTCAACTAACTGGCCCTTGTGGTTGTGTAAAAACCTCTGGGGCTGGATGCCATTGTGCAAACATAGCTGAGGCTCTGTCTAAACACTTTCCCCAGGAGCTCTGCTCCTAGCCAGGGTATGCTATGACCGCATCCACCTGTTACTGGTGGCTCCTCATTGGTCTACATGAGTCTGGAGTTTCCATCATGAGGAATCTGCTCTCTCATGCTCAGGAGGAAATTCTTCACCCCTGCCCCTAGATTTGGAAACTCTTGGTCTGGAACCAGTTCCAGACCAGTTCCTAGACTCCCGTCTCCCAACTACGATTGTGGCATGGCTAGCTCTAGTGTAATTGGTGTTGTCATGATCTAGTTCACTGCCCTGGTAGTACAGTGCTTGAGTTCCTGCAGACATGCCTGTTTGAGGGCATATAACCCTCTGCATTGAAATATATATGGCAGAAATTGTTGCAAGTCACATGCCTGTTCTCTGGTCTCTCAATTCCTGCACTGTGCCAGGCAGCTGTGGCAGGCAGTTTCTGACCCTGGGAACAGTTTTGCTATTTCCTTTTGCCTTGCTGTCAAGCTCACCATCCTGCCTAGATTCTGCTCTTGGCATGGACAAGGATGCTCTGCATCGCAGGGTTAGATAAGTTCCCAAAAATTCCCATTACAGATGGGTGTCTGGTGTTTCTGCAGGCCTTCTCCCCTCAGGCACACTAGTCGTTGGACCACTGCTGCTCTGTTTGGCTTTGCCTCTAGGGAATATGACTCACTCCTATAGGTGTATCGCCTTGTCTAGCACTCTGGCTAGGGGCATGCCCCTCAAGGAAATTTGAGCTTCTGTATGTTGATTCTCTCTGCACACCTATAAAGGTTCAATAAACTGGACTTGGACCCCACTCCTAGATCCTGGGTCTTTCAGGGCTAGGGGTGCTCTGCTCTCAGCTAGTTTGTGCCCCTTCCCAACCTCCAGGAAAGACATCTCCTTGTGTGGTGGCATTGTTATTGGGGTTTCCATGGCATCAGTCATTAGAAGTAAGAGTAAATGGTGATATCAAACTCATTTCTGGTTTGTCAGATGCTTGTTCATAAACATCTAAAATTTGAAGCTGTTATTTTCAATCGCTAAAATTCTGTGTGAGGCAAAAACATACTGTATGTCACAATGAAGGCCAATAGAGTCCTGACTCATTTTATATCAGACTTGTGTCCATAAAATAATTCATTCTTTTATACTGATTGAAGGTTATAAGGTTAAACCAGGTCTAGAATAATATCTTTTTTTTGTGACAGTCCACATTGCTCTCTGAGCATCACCCAGTGCATCCAACAACCATTTCTATGCTTACAGTGTATAAAATTAATTGGCCCAATTGGTATGCTTGCACTGTACCAGAATCACAACTTCTAATAATTAGCTATGAAAGTTTTTTTTTTTTACACAGCCCTGGTAGATCTGTCAGAATAAGCACATAGCGCCTGCTGCTTACCCATGAGATATCATTCCTCACACTCAGCTTGGGTTATAAGGGCAGTGACTAGCTCTGCCAGCGTTTTCTTGTTCCTGCCAGTCAAGAGAAGATGATGAGAAAGCATCCTACAGGCATATTTGTTGTTGTGACAGCTCCACTAACCTTCTGTCCCAACCACATGCTCTCTTTGCACCGGTGGTTATGATGGTCGCCATGCGCAGATGGACACATTGTGGAATTGGCAACAAATGTGTTTGCTTTGCTTTTGGCAAATTAGTGTGGTATAAGTGGTATAAAACACATTGTGATGTGACATTATCAGAATAAATCATCAACTTCAGGTGACAGATGTACATCTAGAACTGCTAGAATATTTTTAATAGATAAAAGGCTCCGGGTATCAATGAGTTCACCTCTGGTTTCTCTTAAACTTAAACTTAGCTAAGCTTGACAACAAATAATGAACCTTACACTATTTCCCTACACTTGGTCGTACGATAAGAGCAGACTTCCTGCATTAGTTTGAGCTCTGGAGGCAGACAATCAAGCACAGAAAAAGTTTTCCGTTTTGCTTGTTTTCAGCTACCCCCTGAGCTGTGAACTGATTAGTTATGTAAAAAAAATTGCGCTTGATGTTACTTTTCTGGAACGTTTCTGAAAAGACTTTTCCAACTTCAAAACTCATCTTCACTTTGACCAAAAAAGTTCTTTAATTACTGGAAGAACTTTATTATTAAATAAATAAAATGAAAAAAAAAATTCTTGCAATATTTTTGGCTTAATTCCATTTGGATTAGAAAAGAAATTATAACCTTTGGAACAAGAAAGCTTTATAGAATTCATGCTGCTCTGAAAGCCAATGAAGGTGAAGGATGCTAATAGATATTTTCCCTAATAACCCACTAATTCACTTACTGTGACAAAACAGATAAACAAATCAGATTAAGATTTCTTACACTCTTCATTACAGAATGCCACATAGTAATAGTAATCTGTGTATATTTCATATACGTACAACACATACACATGCCTGCAAATATTCAGACCTGACCTCCGTTTTACAGAAAAATATACAGACAGCATTTACTTCTCAAAAATGCAAAAAAAAAAAAAGAATCAATCGGTAGAAAATCATTCATACTTTTGGGAAACAAACACTAAAAGAAATAAAAAATAGAGGGTCAGTTGTTTGTACAGTTTGCCCCCTGGCCATGCCTATAGGTAGTGAGCTGTGTGTTTTTCATGTGCTGTGGTACTGACAGGTCCAGTTAAGTCCAACCTTAGGCTTACTGCTGTGAATATACCATCTAGTGTGTTTCTGCCTCCCAGTGATAATATTGTAGAGCAAAACAATTTTCTTTTGAAATTCTCTCATGACAATATGGCCAATGGCATTAAAGAGATCATTTCTTATACAAACCAACAAAAAAAAAAAAAAAGAACAAAAAAATAAATAAATAAATACAAATAAATTAAAAATAAATAAAACAAATCTAAGGAGTTTTGATTGATTTTAGAATTGATTTTAGAATATTTATTTGTATATATTTAATAAGGACTATCAAGAGACAGTTCGTATTTGCTAAATCTATTAGCCTCTTGTCAGCTTCTCTCTGCTTCTCTTGTCTGTTTCTGATTTTTGTATCACAGTCAAAAATCCTAACAATTCTTCTGGGTATGAGTTGGGACTGGTGGTCTTATAACTTGACATGCTCATGTTGGAGACTGATTAGTCATTAGATAATATTTATTAAAATCTCAGAATATATGATTTATTCTGATAGGGAATGAGCCAACAATACAACTCTTAAATTATAGCATATCCTACTTAAGGCATAAACCATATCAAGAAAAAATTACAAAAGGTTAGGACATTTATATATAAACGCCACATACAGTAAACACCACTTTCTGTATGACTGAGATGGTCAAAAATACCCATTGAAGCCCCAGTTACACCACAGAACTTCCCATTAAGCTGCAGCCAGACAACGCCACTGAATGAGTAGAGTCAGGATGGCTGAGCAGGAGGTCCTCATCACACCTCAGTATAAAGTCTAGAAAGTCACAAACATCCAACTGCATCTCTGATCATCAACTTCTGAGTATTAATACTGGCTGATCTTACCTGGTTTTGAACCAACCCGCCCTTGTTGCAAGCCATACAGTAAATTACACACTGTATAACTTCCTTTATTGAAGCTAGCAGTTGTACACAGTGAGCCAAAAAGACCCTTTTCATGATCTATGCACAAGCTGACTCAATAAAAGCTAAACATTCATTTTATATTGTGTGGTGAATGTGAAATGGCACAATGTAAAATTGGCAATGCACATACAGACAGCGAATAAAATCACTTATAAATGTATTGCGAGACATATTATTTTCAAATTCCAATCTTATTCCATATAAAAATATGTGACCAAATGTTATGTATGTATTTTTGCCATAAGATTATAATATAATGACATACAGTAGTATCATCAAATTGATGAAACAAGGGTAAACACATTTCCCTGACTTCCATATGAAACATATTGGCATTGTTACATTAAGATTGTAAAAGCGTCAATGTTCAACCTGAGTAGCATTCACACCAAACACTATTCATGTTTCCATTAATAACTCACCGCCAATCTGCCCTCTGTTCACAGCAGGAGGTCCGCATGCTAAAACAAAGGCTCCATTAGTGCAATCACTCCAGCATAAATGTAGACACAAAGACATGCACACAAACAGACTTGTATCATGACCTTGTGTTGCCAGGTGTTCTGGAATGAGTGGATCAGGTGGAAGGACCTTTTAAACACCTTACTGCCAATGAAGAGCTCCAAATAATCTGACAACCACAAAACCAACCAACACTATTTAAATATAACAGAAACTATAACTGAATCCTCATTAACCATAAATGTAACAACAGAAACCATAAGTGTATCCTCAGTAACCGTAATTGTATCGACAGTAACCATAACTGCATCAACAGTAAATGTAACGATATTCTTAGTAACCATAAAGGTAACAGTAATCATAACAGCATCCCCAGTAATCCTACTTGTCACATTAACTTTAATAATGCGTACTGCAACATTAGAAAACTAAATTCTAACCTCAGAAGCCCATGTGGTAGCCTAGTGGTTAAGGTGTTAGACTACTGATCGGAAGGGTTCATAGGTTCGAACCGCAGGTCCACCAAGCTGCCACTGCTGGGCCCTTGAGCAAGGCCCTTAATGCTCACATGTATAAATTGAAATAAAAATGTAAGTGTACTCTGGATAAGGGTGTCTTCTAAATGCCAGAAATGTAATCTTAAACTCAGATACCATAACTGTAATCCCAGTTACTTGAACTGTAACCTCAACAACCCTAAGCTTAAGTCACCAGAGCCTAAACTTCAGTAACTCTAACTGTCATGAGCTACAGTATAACCTCATTAACCCTTGGATGTTGTTTGTATTTTTGTTACCCAGCCAGTGTTCGTGGGTCTGTTTGACCCGCTGCATTTTTTGGGTTTATAATTCAACACAATCAAAAATTTGATGTTAAAATACTCTACAGATGTTTACTTCATCCCAATGACAAGCAATATAAACAGCATATATGGTTAATATTTGCCCTTTACCTTTATTACATCACATTCTTTAATTAAAGTGCTACTCGTTTTTTGTTGTTTTTTAATAAAATGTAATAAAAAAAAAAAAGAAAATTTAATCAAGTTATGAGTGTAAAAAAATCAACAAATTTACAAGAAAGCAAAGTTTTTCAAAACTATTGATGTTTATGAATATGAGTCCCACAGACCGAACAACATACAAGGGTTAACCTTAATTCTAAGTCTGATATCCAACAAGACGTGATTTAGATTTTAAATGAAAGGTCCATGTTTGGTGACCAGACAGATATTCCTTCAGTGACCATAATCTAAACCTCAGCAACTTTAACGTCAATAACAGTAACCCTATCATTATTCTTAGTAACCATACTTTATTAATTTAACCTTGTTAATACTAGCTGCACTGTCAGTAACCCTAATCTTACAGTACTAGTAATATTAGCCTTAATAACCCTAACTGTAATAATATTATTAATTCTAACATCATTACGTCTTAGCCTTATCTTTTCTAAGTACTCCTAACCCCAATGTCAACTGTAGTAACCCTACCTTTAATGTTACCATCAAAAATTCTAACAGTAATGTTGGTGACCCTAACTGCAGCTACATCAATAAACTAAATTTGTCAATATGTCAGTAAGTTGAACTCTATTCTCGATAACCCTTTTATCTTCACAACCCTGACCATAACTTTACTAAGCTAGAGTAACCTCAATCCCAACAACCCTAACTCCAAATCCTAATATCCACCAAGAAATAATTTCATTTTTATTTTTAAATGAAAGATTCAGATTTGATGATGAGTCAGATGTCCCAAAAAATCCAATAATATTTATTTTGGTGCCAATAAAGTGATGAATACAGTTCACTCAAGCAGAATTACAGCTTTTCGTTCAGATTTTCTGATACGCATTTTTCAATTTCTTTTAAAAAAACAGGTGCTAGGAACTATTTACTGTAGTTACTACTATTTACTGACTAACGCCTTTCCATCTCACCATTTCAGAGTGTGAAGCATTATTGTGAATATAGAGCCTTCAGCCTGGGAGAGGAGGTGAATTAAAGATAATAATGTGATTTATAAATGACTGGGTGGATGTCGGGTGAATATGTGTGCCTTGTAAATGCAAATCACTAAGCCTGGGAGAAAATGTCATTTTCATGGTTATGAAAAGTCTTGGCCGCTCTTCATACCCTTTATTATGCATGTTTGTCCGTTACAGCAGTAAACAGAATTTCCTCAGTCCAAAGTGTGTACTGACAAAATTTCATTTATTCATTGACTTGTGTTTGAATCCTGTTTATGCAGATTTGAAGGGGGAAAAAAAACTACTGCCTCATTATTTGTGGTTGCTCCACTTTATATTTTCCTTTGACAAAGACTGAGCTTGAGTTTCTATTGCTGTTTTAACATTTCTGTATTTTGCACTACTTTGCATTAATTCCACTCTTTTCAGATTGTCAGTATTATTTAAAATGTGTGATTTTATAGCATTACTGATGTAATTGTTCATTCTAATATCCACATTCTATCTTTTCTTCATCTCATTGACAAACACTTGCTGTTTTTTTTTTTCTCTTTCCATTTTAGGTTTAAAACCTGAGAGCTCAAAAGAACTCGTACAAATTGGGATTCCTGTTTATTTTCCACCAATTTGAGAGCCGACTGAAACATGGTGTATTTATGAAATTGTTGAATCCCTCATGGAAAGAAGTCTAATTTTCTTTCCTTCTGTTCGGTTCAGGAAATAAAAACTCAACACCTGGAACCTTTGGTACCCTACAAGTGGCTAACGGGAAAAGGCAGCACCAGTTTTCTTTCAGCTATGTACTTTATGTGGTGGCCCAATCCTGGCTGAAATGGAGTCTTAAAGTCCTTTTCCCTTCTCAGCACTTCTACTGATAGTGGTGTCGGAGTAGCAGAATGTCACTTCTATCACCCTCACTCACTCACTCACTCACTCACACTCACTCACTCACTCACTCACTCACTCACTCACTCACTCACTCATTCACTCACTCACTCACTCATCTTCTACCGCTTATCCGAACTACCTCGGGTCACGGGGAGCCTCTGCCTATCTCAGGCGTCATCGGGTATCAAGGCAGGATACACCCTGGACGGAGTGCCAACGCATCGCAGGGCACACACACTACTTCTATCACCCTTTGTTTACATATTTACAAACACCAGACATTTCTCTTACTTCTTCTTAGCTGAAATGACCTGAAAATAAACTCTGTAATCGATCTCAACAGGAAATGCTGGATCAGAAATAAATGAGTAACAAAAGGTAATTAAATAAATGTGATTCATTAACAAAACGTTAAATTATATAGAACTGATCATAAAGAATACACATATACTATAATTTAATATATTTGTACTGCCGTAAATGGGTGTTTTACTGGAATTGTCTAATTTAGCAAACAACTGCTAATATATATTGTGCTTTTATAATTCTGAAGAAATTTCTTTGAATATATGAATCAGTGAGGCGGCTTGTTGATGGTTTTCAGGTAATACAGTATATGAATGTTTTTTTTTTGTTTGTTTTTCTATATTAATGTGGTAGCCTAGTGGTGTTCTGCTTCCTATCGGAAGGTTGCGGGAATCCCAGGTCTAACAAGCTGATGCTGCTGCTGCTGGGCCCCTGAGCAAGGCCCTTAACCCTCAATTGCTTAGTTGTATAAATAATATGAAATGTAAGCCACACTGGATAAGGGCATCTGCAAAATGCCAGTAACATAATCTGGCATAAATTAACATAGGACATAAATAATTACATACATATGAATCTGATCAGAATAATGTGTCAGGACTCTGCCTGGACTTTGGCCATGTGCCTTTTGTTTATGTTTCTTGTTCACGTGTCTGCCTTGTCTTTTCCTCCCCGCCTCTGCACACCTGTCCCTTATGTCTAAATAATTATTTGTACTATTTAGTTGAGCCGCGTTGCCTTGTGCAGCGCGGAATCCTCTGTTGTCCTTGTCTGCTGTTGTCTTCGTCCTGTTTCGTGTTTTTTAAGTTAATAAATCCTGTTTTTGTTTAGCTGTCCTGCATTTGGGTCTGTTTTTATCCCGCACTCGTGACATAATGATATTGTGCAATCTTTGTTTATAATTAATTCTTTATTTGTGAATACATGTCATGTTAGATTTTTTTATGCTTTTATATTCTGGTCCTTATGTTATCTGTGGCATTTTGTCTGTATGCTGAATTCTCACTGAACTTTTTAGCTTCTGTAAGGAATTCTCATCTGCCGTATGAAGACAGGATAACCATTCTTTCATCTGCTCTTGGTGCAGGATAACCTCAAATTCAGCCTCTCAGATCTCTGCTCGGTTTCTGGTTCCCGGCGAGTACTCGGGGAAGTCTCAATGAACACACTAGTCAAAATTCTCACAGCTTCATACTCACTAAAGCATTTGTTGCTATCTCTGATGGACATAATTTGTGAGTGCTGTGCTTGTTTTATTTTTTCATTCCAAAACTTTATCATCAACTCAATTCACTGATCACTATATTCTGTTTCTTTCTCTGTCTGAGGCATGTTTTTATTTTTATTTTTTTAAAGGATTGAGTATCTAAATAAGAATTAAGAACAGATATTATTAGTATTTTTATTATTATTATTATTATTATTATAATTATTTATTATTATAAGTTTTTTTTTTTTAAACATTGTTCCTCACGTGATCAAAGTTTTTTCATACCTCTCACCTATACATAAAAAACGTATTTATACATCTAACATTCTTCTACGGCGTGACCCTGGACCAGGATGTTACACCTCCGGAACAGTTATACAGTAATTCATCACAAAGTTAATAATCACAAACCCAGGGAAGGATGGGTTCCATTCTTGAGCCTGGCTTTTCTCAAGGTTTCTTCCTGATTATGCCTCAAGGAGCTTCAGCCTTGCATTTGGCTTGTTTATTGGGTCTGCAAACCCACGGTCCTCTAAAGCCACTATGTGACATTGTCACTGAAAATCACTATAAAAATAAAAATGGAATTGAATTAAGCTTTTCATGTTCAGAAAGAGAAACTCTTGTGAATTGCGTATTGGAATTTTTCAAGCTGCACACTCAGAAAAACCAATCGGAGAAGCAAGGTTAGCGCTGCGTCGTCTCCGGTACAAATGCAGCTCTTCTCTGGAGATGCTGATCCTACATGATCGTTTTCTAATACACAAAATTAGTGTAGCGGGAGGCTGCGTGTGACTAGAAGGCAAACAGGAAGAGTAAAAGGTCTCTGATCTTCACAAAGATCAAACTTCTGCATCTATTAGAAAATCAAAGGGAATATCAGAGTGGATGAGTTTCACAGGAGGAAACTTGGACAAGTGTTGGAAGAGTACTGGTATAATCTGTAAACAGCGTTAACCCTTAATACTCACAGCACCTATCATTTTGTCAAGCCTTTACTCACTTAATTACAAACAATTTCGATTAGCGTCACTGTAGTTACTAAATAATGAATTGCATTTACTGGATAATGATTTGAAATAATAAACAGAAGGTACTTAAAAGGGTTAAAAGGTGCTAAAGCGTGATATTTGTCAGTATCTCTTTACCTAACTGTGTATGATGCCATGCTATATATTTCATTCAAATGATGGCAGACCGTATATAACAGGCTCCCAATACACAGCATTATTTGCTTTATGTGTTTATGTGATAATCACATATCCGGCTTCAGCAAATTAACTTAATCAGACAGCAAAGTGTGAAAAAAAAGATATTATTCCATCCTCTGTTTATTTATTTATTTATTATTTTTTATATCTTACAGCCTATAAAAGCTCAATAGGAGCACTATTCTAATATTACACCACAGCTGGGTGCATGATTATGAGCCAATCATAGCTTATTAATGGATCTTTATGAATGCTGTGTGGACAGAAGCTGCTAAAAGGAGGTCAGATTATTAACTATGTTGATGCTAATGCTATTTATTGTGTCCTAAATAACCTGAGATAATTCACCAAATTTAGCGTTGTTTTATTAAAGCAGACGACTCGGTTTTATTGTACTTTACTCTTCCTGCTGTGTTCAGCCAGCATACTGGACTGGTATTAGTGAAAATATGTGCTGAGGTCTTGTTTGAACAGGAAAAATAAAACTAAAATTTTACTTCGGCTAATTACCAGACCTTCCAGCTGGTGCCAGTGAAAGGTCTCCCAACATCCAACATCAAAAGTGCTCATGGACAAAGTCTTTAAAAACTATGGTGTGCCAGAAGACAATTCAATTCAATTCAAGTTTATTTGTATAGCGCTTTTTACAATAGACATTGTCTCAAAGCAGCTTTACAGAACATAAACATAGAACAGAAGGTAAATTAGATAGATTTAGTTCACAATGTGTATGTATTTATCCCCAATGAGCAAGTCTGAGGTGACTCAGGCAGCATTGGCAAGGAAAAACTCCCTTAGATTGGTAAAGGAAGAAACCTTGAGAGGAACCAGACTCAAAGGGGAACCCATCCTCAGATGGGTGACACTGGAGGGTGTGATTATAATTATACAGTCAAACAATGCTGTGTAGACATTGTGTCTGCACAGTTCACCTCCATGGTGTGGCCTCACCTTGGGGTCCTCAGATGCTGGGTCAACTCTGACGACATCCTAGACCCATTCCTTACCATTCAGAGAACACAACTGACCAGCTGACCAGCACCCTGACACCGAAGGACGGTCCTGTAGAAGAACACTTGGAGGTGTTCCTAGAAGGGAGGCATCTGTAACGGGTTCCAGCTGCAATTCCCCCACCGCTCCACCACAGGTCACCTGAGTATTGCGCGAGTCTTCCGGTTCAAGTGACTCTTCCTGGTTTTTAAGCCATGCTCATGCCAGCATGCCAGGCACAAAATTTTACCATTTTTGCATACCAAGATGTTCATTGCTTTCAGTGTTCATTGCTTTACTGTGTATAAGCTTTGGTTTTTTTATACTTGACCTACATTTTTCCTTGCATAATAATTTCTGGATTTGTTTGCTCTGCGGATTGTCTTTGTTGTGCTTTTGGACTTTTGCCTGTTTTTATCAACTGTGCCTTGGAATAAGTTTTGGATTTTTGTTTGCCTTGTGTCATTTAACAGAGCATATGGATTACACGCCTACCATTTCCAACCCTACACCATCTCTGTTTTTAAATAATTATTTTTTGTGGCTAAATATCGGTTAAAACTTTATTAAGCTGTGCTCATATTGAAACTCGTTATGCTCTCACATCATGGCCCTTATGTTAGATTTGTTTGCTCTGTGCTCTGTCTCTCTCAAGCGTTCCAGACATGCAGTTCTATATCTGTGCTCCAGCCCACCATGTCCAGCTTTCCCTGTTCTGCTGAATGTCTATCAAAATACCCTGTAAATCAAACCTGTTAGCTTCATAATTATTAATATCTTACCTTATTTTATTTCTCACTGTTGAAATTCTGATTGATGTAATTGTTTATGAACACTGCGCTTGATTTACTTTCCCTATGTGACTGCTAAATTCTCTTGGAATTTGTCAGTTGTGTATATATTGTGCTCATAGTGAATGTGCTCTACTGGCTACAGCATGTAACTGCCATTTTGTTCATTGTTTAGAAGATTCTGCTTTTCTCTACAAGTATTTCAATTGAATTGAACTGAATTTATATTTACATTCAAACTGAGTAAAATTACTACCATGGTTACCTTTGACTACTTACATACAAATGACATGGTGTATCATGAGTGTAACATTCAGGACTAATTAAAATAAATAATTTTAATTGGTACACTAATCAAGGGGAAAACATATATATATATATATATATATATATATATATATATATATATATATATATATATATATATATATATATATAGCTAATAGCTAGGCAGCTAGCGTTGTTATTAACAAATTCCCCAGTAGCTAAAAATTCAGTATTATTATAGTTAGCATAATAATTCAGCATTAAACTGAAAACGTTTTAAGAAATTAAACTTCCTTATTCATTGTCTTGACTACTTGTGAGTTAAAACAATGCTTATCCTCGTGATTTTAAGACAGCAGGTGAACCTCCTGTCTAGGTTTAACCATCTGGAAGTGTTTTACAGTGTATTGTTTATTGTGCAGTCACTTAGTCTCCATCAATTTTTGTCATTTTTTTTGCGCTGGTGTTTGTGACATCTTTAATGTTGCTCCAAGTCCTCAGATAACATTCTTTTGTTTTGCTGTACACATGTGTAAACTCTACAGGATGTTATTTAAGGAGATTTATCCTAGGAAATGTTCTGAAATACTTAAACCAGCTAGCACCAAGAGCCATGCCACAGTCAAAAGCACTGTTTAATGCATTGCAATAAAAGAAACCGGAGAATATAGTATGTGCTTTACATACAACTGGAAAGGCAAAACCAAAATTGAGAAGAATTTAATTATATATATATATATATATATATATATATATATATATATATATATGTGTGTGTGTGTAATCGGAGGTGTACGCACAATAAAACAATTTAGTTATGCTTCTCATAATTAATAGCAATGCCTTCATCTCTTCACGAGTCATGAGGGAGGCTAATGATTTTAAAAGTGTACTGTACTAAATCTAACCAAGCTGAGATGAGGACACGTCGTTATGAGAACACATTAATGCTTTAACAAACGTTCCCTCGGGAGTTCTCTTCCTGTCGTGCAGCAGATCTGCAGTTGTTCCTCCAGCAGCTGCAGCGGTGCCATTATTTACACAAGGCCCGCTTTGTAGTGCCCTGCTTTCCTGCCCTGTTTCTCCCTAAAGCCTGCAGGGGCAATTTATTGCTGTTTCTGCTCATTAATATTAAACATAATTAATGAGCTCTGATCACCTGAAGCACCACTGATAATAGGGTGGGGGTGTGTGTGTGTTGGGGTCCTAATGTGCTCCCTCTGTCTGTCTATCTGCCCCATGTCTATTTCTGTCTATATATACCAAATATACAAATATCTTAGAGGATGTTTGTATGGTAAGCTTAAAGATAGAAAGCTGGGGGAAAAATACTACTATAACCATATTATATGCCATTACTACTATTACTATTACTACTACTATGATTTCTGCTACTACCGCTGTTATTACTATTATGTCTACTTTTACTACTACTAGTAGTACTATATTACTTCTACTACTACTGCTTTTACTTTAATTCCTATTACTACTATGATTTCTGCTGCTACTCCTACTGTGTCACAACCAATAAGGAAGGAGACAGACCCGTACGCAGGATAGCTTCAAATGAAAGGGGTTTAATAAATAAAGAAGACAAAGACAGAAAAGACGATCACTGAAACAATACAAATGACGACACTTAACAATGACTAGACATAACGAAGGGTAAACGTACCTAATGATTCTGCCCTGCCGTCGGCAACGCGGCTCACTTAAATATAAAAGACAATGATGACACAATATGGATCAGGTGTGACGACAGGGAGGAGCAGACGAAGGCGGGGCAGACACGTGACCAGAAACAATAACAAATGCACATGGCTAAAAAGTCCGGGCTGAGACCTGACATACTGTGATTTCTGCTAGTATTACTATTACAGTTACTTCTATTACTATTAATATTACTCTGTTTGTCTCTCTTCATGTCTCTCTGTTTATTTCTCTGTCTATATCCTTAGCTATTTCTGTCAATATACACCAAATATACAAGTATCTGTAGGATGTTTGTTTATTAAGCTTAAAGGTAGAAAGCTGGGGAAACTTTTATTTTTTTTTAACCTTTTTGGAAAAAGTTACAAGTAGACATTTACGTAATATAACAACTACTACTACATTACCATTAATAACTACTTTTACTACTATTACTATTACTACTACTCCTACAATTTCTACTATTACTCCTGCTACTATTACTTTTATTGTAACTACTATTAGTACTACACTTACTATTATTTCTATTACTTCTACTACCATTACTACTATTATTTCTACTACTACTACTACTACTATATTACTATATTACTACTGCGTTTAATTTGATTACTATTAATACTATGATTTCTGTTGCTACTACTATTGTGATTTTCTAGTATGACTATTACTATTGTTCCTCCAGCAGCTGCAGCGGTGCCATTATTACTCTGTATTATTACTCTGAGTAGTATTATTACTACTCTGTCTGTCTCTCTACATGTCTCACTGTCTTCCTCTCTGTCTCTTTATGGCTGTAGTCCATTCTGAATTGATGAAGCCTATGCAGTGGCAGTTATTTGTACAACACCATAGAAAACTGTGTCCCTAATGACACATTACACACTATGCACTTACACTATTCACTCAAATGATACAAATCAAACGCACTCAGTTTTGCAATTTTGAAAATGTTTTCTGATCCGGCATGGACAACTGGTAGCCCTGTGCCTCTTCAGCTATGTAAGCAAATCTGCCAGCATTGAGTGCATTTACATTTACATTTATAGCATTTGGCAGCCTTCCTTATGAACCATCCTTATCCAGAGCGACGTACAACAGTCTCTATCGATGAACACATTAACGCTGGTTCACTAGGTTACAGACAGGATACCATCAACCTAAAACTCAACAAACAGGGATAATTGTGCTAGTTCAAGTATTTCAGGTCTTTCCCTGTCGTTGAAGACAGGTATGCCCCTATTCCACCAAAAAGAACCGGGTGCTGGTTCAGAGCTACTGCTGGTGCTGGTTCAAAGTTGGTTCCACTAGCGAACCTTCTAAGAACCGGTTTGCCTTTCCACCGGCTAGAGAGCATGACAGAGCCGAGTCTGACGTCACTGTATACGTATCACGTGTGCCAGCAACGTTATCGCAGCAGCGGCGAACACAAACATCAACAATG
Source organism: Tachysurus vachellii (assembly GCF_030014155.1). Taxonomy (NCBI): domain Eukaryota; kingdom Metazoa; phylum Chordata; class Actinopteri; order Siluriformes; family Bagridae; genus Tachysurus; species Tachysurus vachellii. The sequence continues at coordinate 5,212,241 of NC_083463.1, forward strand.
GCGGGTGTTGCTTTACTGTTAATGCTCATGGCTTTGTGAACCTACATTAACACCCAAACGCGGCGAATCCGACGTGTACGTGCAGCTCCATGTAATCTGTATAAACAGAGGTTGTAACCGAGAAAATACATAACGTTATTTTATCATTAACACAGAAAAAAGTTAGCCTTAGCATGTAGCTACTTACTATCATGTGTGCTGATAATGTATCATATTGCGGTAAAGTAAAAGTGTATTAAACATTAGTATACTTAAGGTACATTATCAAATGCGCTAACAGTAGCTCCGCCCACAAGCGGTTCTTAAGTCTAGACCAGCAACGTTTTGGTGCTACTTAAGAACCACTTTTCCTGGTGCAGAGCCGGTGCTTTGGCTGTCGAAAAAGAAAGAACTGGTTCTAAATTAGGTTCTGGCTCCGAACCAGCACTCAAACTGCCTCGGTGGAAAAGGGGCATGTGTGACTCAGCTGTTCGGACATCTATATGAAGTTTATTCCACCACCTCGGTGCCAGAACAGAGAAGAGTCTTGTTGTACTGTATATCTACTGTACATCTCTACATCTTAGAGATGGTGGGATTACTCGAGCAGTGCTGTAGATCTGAGGTTTCGAGGTGCAGTGTGAGGACTGATAAGAGCTTTGAGGTGCATGAAGTGTTCAACATTCCACACTTAATTATTTTCTGTTGAATATGTGCAATTGTTCTTGCTGGAACACTACTCACGTTATTTATACTACACAATGGCATAGAATAGTGCATAAGTAGCGATTTGGGATGCACTCTTTTTACTGCTACTAAAGATTCTGGCTACTTGTCAACTTTAGGTCAAATTAAAATATCTTGTAACAGTAAATAGTGGTAAAAAGGAATAAAACTGCCAAAAGTGATCTACTTCTGTTGTTATACAGAAACATATGGTGCTTTTGTATTATGTTTGTGCTTGTACTGTACAAAACCGGACTCGGTGAACTGTAACTTGTAAATGAGGAAGTTTCTATTGTTAGATTTGTCTCTTCATGACTAAAACTGCCACTTTGCTGTTATGTATCTTGACTACATCACATGTATCTTGACTACACCACATGTAATTGGCCAGCTATCGTTTGCTTGAGCTTTGACAAACAATGTTATAATGCATTCCAAATATTTGTTACTTATGACCCCTAAAGACCGGTTCGAGTCGTCATTATGCATGGTGTGGCCTTCTGAGGGAGTAGGGTACAGTCACAATCGCTTCAGAATACACTCTAGTGCTGTATGTCTAAGGTCTTTATTCTCTAACTATCTCTCTCTCTCTCTCTCTTGATCTCTTCCTCTGTCCCCTCACCTGAGTAGTTCTCATCATATTTCCTGTCTCACGTCATCATTCAGACAGACTGGTACTGTTTCCTGTCTCACATCATCATTCAGACAGACTGGTACTGTTTCCTGTCTCATGTCATCATTCAGACAGACTGGTACTGTTTCCTGTCCCACGTCAGCATTCAGACAGACTGGTACTGTTTCCTGTCTCACATCATCATTCAGACAGACTGGTACTGTTTCCTGTCTCATGTCATCATTCAGACAGACTGGTACTGTTTCCTGTCTCATGTCATCATTCAGACAGACTGGTACTGTTTCCTGTCTCATGTCATCATTCAGACAGACTGGTACTGTTTCCTGTCTCATGTCATCATTCAGACAGACTGGTACTGTTTCCTGTCCCACGTCAGCATTCAGACAGACTGGTACTGTTTCCTGTCTCATGTCATTATTCAGACAGACTGGTACTGTTTCCTGTCTCATGTCATCATTCAGACAGACTGGTACTGTTTCCTGTCTCACATCATGATACAGACAGACTTGTACTGTTTCCTGTCTCACATCATGATACAGACAGACTGGTACTGTTTCCTGTCTCACATCATGATACAGACAATTTGTTATATGTTCTTGTCCTGAAGTTTCCTGTCTCACCTCATCACTCATACAGGCTGCTAGTTTCCTGTCTCACCTCATCACTCAGACAGACTGTTAGAGTTTCCTGTCTCACCTCATCACTCAGACAGACTGTTAGAGTTTCCTGTCTCACCTCATCACTCAGACAGGCTGTTAAAGTTTCCTGTCTCACCTCATCACTCAGACAGGCTGTTAAAGTTTCCTGTCTCACCTCATCACTCAGACAGGCTGTTAAAGTTTCCTGTCTCACCTCATCACTCAGACAGGCTGTTAAAGTTTCCTGTCTCACCTCATCACTCAGACAGGCTGTTAAAGTTTCCTGTCTCACCTCATCACTCATACAGGTTGCTAGTTTCCTGTCTCACCTCATCACTCAGACAGACTGTTAGAGTTTCCTGTCTCACCTCATCACTCAGACAGGCTGTTAAAGTTTCCTGTCTCACCTCATCACTCAGACAGACTGTTAGACTTTCCTGTCTCACCTCATCACTCAGACAGACTGTTAGACTTTCCTGTCTCACCTCACCACTCAGACAGACTGTTAGACTTTCCTGTCTCACCTCATCACTCAGACAGACTGTTAGACTTTCCTGTCTCACCTCATCACTCAGACAGACTGTTAGACTTTCCTGTCTCACCTCATCACTCAGACAGACTGTTAGACTTTCCTGTCTCACCTCACCACTCAGACAGACTGTTACCATTTCCTGTCTCACCTCACCACTCAGACAGACTGTTACCATTTCCTGTCTCACCTCATCACTCATACAGGCTGCTAGTTTCCTGTCTAACCTCATGACTCAGACAGACTGTAAGAATTTCTTCTCCTGACACAGACAAACAAACTCCTGTATCACCACATGGTACAGAGAGAAAAATATGCTGTTGTTTCCTGTCTCACCTCCCAGCACAGACAGACAGCAGAGGCATGTATATTATGATTCAGAAAGAAGCACATTCTCAGTTCTGAGCTGTGTTCCTCTGAGAGTGAGGAGCGAGTGTTTAATCACACACTCCATGTCTGTATCCTTATTACCCGCCGCAGTCTGAAGTGTGCTGAAGGCCGCCATGAAAACAAACATGGTATAATTGGGACCAGGGGAAGGAATGTGCACAGTTGTCTTTGGAGTGTGTGTTTATTTCGTCTCTTCTCCGTCGAACAGAATCTGTTAATTACTGTAACGAAGTTTGCTTTACAGTTCTTTGCAATGCCTTACACATTGTTATTGCAAATGCCATCAGCCCTAAACTCTAATCACAGTTTACTGCACTTCCTTCTCATTACACACTTGCCCCAAAAATCCTCACACACTTCATCATCAACTTAGGACATCATTTGGACAACATTTAAAAATAAATAAATAAATAAAAATTTATACAGTCTTATATGAGAGTTCTAACACTGAGTTTCATGGATGAGCCTTAGACTCTCCTGATTGGTCTACTCGCTCTTTGACTTTAGAATTCTGACCTGGGTTTAGTTTGTCTCATTTAGTTCGTTCCTTACTTCCTTGTTTTTTTTTTGTGCTTCCTAGATTCTCTTTCCTGTAGTTTAAAAGTGTTCATTTCTTTCTAGTGTTTGTTTTTATGTCCCTATTATTTTTGTCAACTTCTTTCTTTCTTTCTTCTTACCAGTGCATGGTTTGCCCCTTTGCCCCTAGCTTACAACATTGCCTCATTCCTCCATTTATTAGTGTGTATACTATCCTTTTTTTCCGTATTACTCTGTCTCTAGTTTCCCTACTCATAACTTTCAAGGTTGTCCATCATTTCCTTGTTCCCAACTTCCTGTCCCTTGTTCCTCAGTGGTCAGTGTCCCTTGTGTTGCAGCTTCACACCATCCTCGTTTCCTTGTTTCCAGTTTTCTTCCTCTCTAATTGTTAGTGCTTCATCTTTCTTAGCCCCATACTTTATGTTCCCTTTTTCCTTCTTCATTGTTACCAGGATCATTAGCTTCTTGTTCGCTAGTTCCTGAGTTGCCAGTGTCTTTTGTATTTCAGCTGTTCACTCTATTCCTTCTTCCTTTTCCCAGTGTCTCTGCTGTCCTTCTTCTCTGGTTTTCAACATTTCATTTATTATTCCCATTAGTGTTCATGTTCCCTTGTTCCCTTGTTCCTAGTTTAGTTTCCTTATTTTCTAATTCCTGTTCCCAGGTTCCTTTTTACCTCAGCTTACTTCTCTTGAATCCTGCTTCCTCCTTCTTTGTGTTCTTTTCCCTCGCTGCCTTGTTGTCTTGTTTTCTTCTTTCCTGTCTTCTTATAAAACAGGAAAGTTCTTCTTCCCTAATGTGCAGCTCTTCACTTCATACCTTCCCTTTGTTCCATATTGCCCCTGGTTCTCTTTTTCTCTACTTTCTATTGCTTCATCATTTCTTAGTCCCATTTGTGTTTGTGTTCTGTAGTTTCCTTTAATTACCAGTAGCACTAGTGTTCTTGGTTTCCTTGTTTCCTAAGTTTCCTAATTTTCCCTGTTTCCTCATTTTATCTCAGCTTAATTCTACTGACTCTTGAAGTGCAGTTGACCACTTGACCACTTGACCACTTGACCTTCTTCTTTATTTTAGTGTCCCTAGCTTCCTAGTTGTCTTGTTTCCTTCTTCCATGTTAACAGAATTGATGCTTTCTTATGTTTCTAGCATCCTTATAAAACTGTCCTAACTCCTTGGTTTCCTAGTTCCTGTTCCACAATGTGCAGCTGTTCACTTCAGACCTTCTTCCATTTTCTTTTTTTTTTTCTTTTTTTTTGTGTCCCTAGTACTTATTTCTCTAGTTTCATTTTTTCCGAGTTACGTCGACACATAAGTCTTCCCCTGTTGCTTTTTTTCTTTATTACAGGTGTCTTTTATTCCCTTGTTTCCTAGTTCCTGTTTGCAGTAGGTATAATATACAGTTGTTCACTCAATTTCTTCCCACTTGTTTCCAGTGTCCCTGTTTGTAACCATTTCCTTGTTTTTATTTCGTTGTTATTACCAGTGTGGATAGTTTCCTTGTGCCCTACTTTCCAGGGTGTATAATTTACAAAAGTTACCTAGAATCTCTGTTTCTCATTCTTGCTCTGCACCCTGGTGGATATCCAGTGCTCTTTGTCTGTGTGTCCAGACAGGTTCCTTCAAATTCCCCCTCCACACTAATCTACTCTGTTCTACACTTATCTACTCTACACTACACTATTCTACACTACTCTACTCTACACTACACTACTCTACTCTACTCTACTCTACACTACACTACTCTACACTACTCTACACTACACTACTCTACACTACACTACTCTACACTACTCTACACTACACTACACTACACTACACTACTCTACTCTACACTACTCTACACTACTTTACACTACTCCACTCTACACTACTCTACGCTACACTATTCCACTGTGCACTGAACTATTCTACTCTACTCTACACTACTCTACACTACTCTACTCTACACTACTCTACACTACACTACTCTACACTACTCTACACTACACTACTCTACACTACTCTACACTACTCTGCACTACAATACTCTACTATACTCTACACTACTCTACTCTACAATACTCTACAATACACTACTCTACACTACTCTACTCTACACTAATCTGCTCTGCTATACTATACTCTACTCTACACTACTCTACACTACACTACTCTACACTACTCTACACTACACTACACTACACTACTCTACACTACTCTACACTACACTACTCTACACTACTCTACACTACACTACTCTACACTACTCTACACTACTCTACTCTACACTACAATACTCTACACTACACTACTCCACACCACTCTACTATACTCTACACTACTCTACACTACTCTACACTACACTACTCTACACTACTCTACTATACTCTACACTACTCTACACTACTCTACTATACTCTAAACTACTCTACTCTACACTAATCTGCTCTGCTATACTATACTCTACTCTACACTACTCTACACTACTCTACACTACACTACTCTACACTACACTACTCTACACTACTCTACTCTACACTACTCTACACTACACTACTCTACACTACTCTACTATACTCTACACTACTCTACACTACTCTACTCTACACTAATCTGCTCTGCTATATTATACTCTACTCTACACTACTCTACACTACTCTACTATGCTCTACACTAATCTACACTACTCTACTCTACACTAATCTGCTCTGCTATACTATATTCTACTCTACACTGCACTACTCTACACTACTTTACACTACTCTACTCTACACTACACTACTCTATGCTACACTATTCCACTGTGCACTGAACTATTCTACTCTACACTACACTACTCTATGCTACACTATTCCACTGTGCACTGAACTATTCTACTCTACTCTACACTACTCTACACTACTCTACTCTACTACACTCTACTCTACACTACTCTACACTACTCTACTCTACACTACAATACTCTACACTACACTACTCTACACTACTCTACTCTACTCTACACTACTCTACTCTACACTACACTACTCTACACTACTCTACTCTACACTACAATACTCTACACTACACTACTCTACACTACTCTACTATACACTACTCTACTCTACAATACTCTACTCTACACTACTCTACACTACACTACTCTACACTACTCTACTCTACACTACTCTACACTACTTTACACTACTCTACACTACACTACTCTACTCTACACTACTCTACACTACTCTACACTACTTTACACTACTCTACTCTACATTACTCTACACTACACTACTCTACACTACTTTACACTACTCTACACTACTCTACTCTACACTACTCTACTCTACACTACAATACTCTACACTACTCTACACTACTCTACACTACTCTACAATACTCTACTCTACACTACTCTACACTACACTACTCTACACTACTTTACACTACTCTACACTACACTACTCTACTCTACACTACTCCACTCTACACTACTCTACGCTACACTATTCCACTGTGCACTGAACTATTCTACTCTACTCTACACTACTCTACTATACTCTACTCTACACTACACTACTCTACACTACTCTACTATACTCTACACTACTCTACACTAATCTGCTCTGCTATACTATACTCTACTCTACACTACACTACTCTACACTACTCTACTCTACACTACTCTACACTACACTACTCTACATTACTCTACTCTACACTACTCTACACTACACTACTCTACACTACTCTACACTACTCTACTCTACACTAATCAGCTCTGCTATACTCTACTCTACACTACTCTACACTACTCTACACTACACTACACTACTCTACTATACTCTACACTACTCTACACTACTCTACTCTACACTAATCTGCTCTGCTATACTATACTCTACTCTACACTGCACTACTCTACACTACTTTACACTACTCTACACTACTCTACTCTACACTACTTTACACTACTCTAAACTACACTACTTTACACTACTCCACTCTACACTACTCTACGCTACACTATTCCACCGTGCACTGAACTATTCTACTCTACTCTACACTACTCTACACTATTCTACTTTACTCTACTCTACACTACTCTACTCTATTCTACACTACTCTACACTACTCTACAATACACTACTCTACTCTACTCTACACTACTATACTCTACTCTACACTACTCTACTTTACTCTACTCTACACTACTTTACACTACTGTACTTTACTCTACTCTACTCTACTTTACACTATTCTACTGTGCACCGCACTACTCCACTCTACACTACTCTACGCTACACTATTCCACTGTGCACTGAACTATTCTACTCTACACTACTCTACTCTACTCTTCTCTACACTACTCTACGCTACTATACTTTACACTACTCTACTCTGAACTACTCAACTCTACTCTACACTACTCTACACTACTCTACTCTACTCTACACTGTTCTACTCTACTCTGCTCTACACTAATCTGCTCTGCTATACTCTACACTACTCTACTCTACTCTACACTGTTCTACTCTACTCTGCTCTACACTAATCTGCTCTGCTATACTCTACACTACTCTACTCTACACTACTCTACGCAACTATACTCTACACTATTCTGCTCTACACTACTCTACGCTACTATACTCTACACTACTCTACACTACTTTACTCTACACTACACAACTCTACTCTACACTACTCTACGCTACTATACTCTACACTACTCTACTCTGCTCCACACTAATCTGCTCTGCTATACTCTACACTACTCTACACTACTCTACGCTACTATACTCTACTTTACTCTACGCTACTATACTCTACACTACTCTACACTACTCTACTCTACACTAATCTGCTCTGCTATACTCTACACTACTTTACACTACTCTATGCTACTATACTTTACACTACTCTACTCTACACTACTCGACACTACTCTGCTCTACACTACTCTACGCTACTATACTCTACACTACTTTACTCTACACTACACAACTCTACTTTACTCTACACTACTCTACGCTACTATACTCTACACTACTCTACACTACTCTACTCTGCTCTACACTAATCTGCTCTGCTCTGCTATACTCTACACTACTCTACACTACTCTACGCTACTATACTCTACACTACTCTACTTTACTCTACTCTACACTACTCTACGCTACTCTACACTACTCTACACTACTCTGCTCTGCTCTACACTACGCTACACTATTCCACTGTGCACTGAACTATTCTACGCTACACTATTCCACTGTGCACTGAACTATTCTACGCTACTATCCTCTACACTACTCTACACTACTTTACACTACACTACTCTACGCTACTATACTCTACACTACTCTACTCTACACTACTCTACTCTAAACCACACTACACTTCACTACTATACTCTACACTACTCTACGCTACTATACTCTACACTACTCTACTCTACACTACTCTACACTACACTGCTCAACACTACACTACTCTACGCTACTATACTCTACACTACTCTACACTCCTCTACTTTTCTCTACTCTACACTACTCTACCCTACTCTACTATACTCTACTCTACACTACTCTACTTTACTCTACTCTGCTCTACACTAATCTACACTACTCTGCTCTGCTCTACACTACTCTACTCTACTCTGTTCTATACTAATCTACCCTACTCCACTCTACACTACTCTACGCTACACTATTCCACTGTGCACTGAACTACTCTACTCTACTCCACTCTGCACTACACTAAACTACTCTACTCTACTCTACTCTACTCAACTCTGCTTTATATAACTGTGTTACATAGGCCTATTTTCTCCGTGAACATTTTTGCTGCCATTTTTTTTCTTTCTTTTTCCCCCCTTCCACAAATAAAATAGCATATGCAGTCAGCCTGGGGTCCAGTTGTTACTGGTCTATTTCTGACTGAGATCAATTATTGGTGTCTGCTCAACATATTGATGCTGCAATTTGTGAGAAATTCATCCACGTTATATATATATATATATATATATATATATATATATATATATATATATATATATATATATATATATATACATATATGTATATATATATATACATATATGTATATATATATATATATATATGTGAAATTAAATTAAATAAATACTTAAAATTATTAAAATTTATAAATACTTAAAATTATTTGATTGCACTTTTTGACTACTTGTTCATATACACATGCCTGACGCAAAAACGATTTTTTCAAAAAGAAAAAAGTGGAAAGTCCTGAATTCCCTGTGTTTGTTTATAAAAAGCCTTCTTAATACATGTGGGCCTGTAGGTGCGAGCTGTGCTCAGATCTGCCAGTTAATTAATGGTGTAATTAAGGTTTTGTCATTGACATGGAGAGTGACGACAGCGATGGATGGCTCTCGCCGCTTCACGCATGGCAGCAATTCAATCCTGCACTGACACGACCACCTGCGCCACTCAGCTGCCTGGTTTAGTCTGCGAACTTATCCCAAATTATTGCTACATGATCACCTCCTGACTCGTTCATTTTCTCCTATTCTACAGGTCTCTCTTTCTCACTCTGCTTTATAAATTATGAAACAAAGACAGTCTTTGGTATTGGACTCAGACTTTTTGGACCTGAGATGCATCAGCATTTCATAGAGAAGAAGAAGGAGAGATCAAAGCTCTTCACAGCCGGCATGCTTCATTTTTTTTCTGAGAAAAACACACGGCATGCTGCAATAATCTCTTCTGCATTTTCACTATGCGAAGCTTTTCCCTTTTACGCTGTATTTTAAGATGATATACATATTCATGGTTTTACACATTTTTAAATGGCATACACATTTGGCTTGCTATTCTGTGGAAGTGTTTTTGTTCAAACAGTGTTGAGGTGAGTGTCTGATTTAAGCATGATGCAAACCTTACGTCTTTTCTACGGAAGCTGTGTAGCTCTGGTGAGAAATATAAGGTGCAAACATCACACATGATTTTTTTTCTTTTTAAAGAAAAATTCAATGAGAGATTTGTATCTATGGCATGTGCATGTATATGGAATAATTATTTTACATAATTATATATATATATATATATATATATATATATATATATATATATATATATATATACACTCACACACACAGAGAGAGAGAGAGAGAGAGAGAGAGAGAGAGAGAGAGAGAGAATTGTTATATACAAATATATAGTTAGATATTTATATAGTTAGATAGATATTTAAGAACTTTGGCATTACTGTACAGACCAAATAAACATCCAGAATCTTGCCTTGCCTTGATTTTCTGAAATCATGCACAAAAACAGCCTAACTGAAATCTTATACACTGTTGTGAAGACAACCAGTGTTACTCCTGTGGAATGTTTTGCATACTTTGGTTAAACTTCAGTTGGCTGCACTTGTTTAATTGCATACACACACACACACAAACACACACACACAAACACACACACACAGACGTCTTGGCTTGGCGCGTCACTTGGTGAAAAGGGATATTGTTTACATCACTTAACAGAGAGAGGCCTAAGATGTGCATTTCCTTTATCTGTGTATGTCATGGTGGTTCTCAGAATTCCAGGCTATTAACTACAAACACAACAGCATGTTTGGTATTGTGAGGAAACACAGAACTGAAAACACAAAACAACTCTTTAGCATGGTTTCTCACCAAAAACCAGGTAACCATGCTTTTATTATTATTGAACCTGGAACCTGGAATCCATCCCAGGGGACTCAAGCCACAAGGGAGGGAAACTCTGGACTGGGTGCCAACCCAACACAGAGCACACAAATATACACACCCATTTACACAATACAATCAGTTTAGAGATGTCAATCAACCAACAACGGATGTCTGTGGATTGAGGTAGCCAATCATGCTAACCCACTAACCCTATATATACACATACTGTATATGTTAGGCTCTTCCTAACATGTTGCAATGTTTTAACGTTAAAATTGCATTGAGCCGGAAACACGATCTGTGACACATCATTACTGATGCTGTTGAACTTTGACCCTCTTCTTTCTTGCCCCTATGGGAAACTGGAAAAACGGAAAAAACAAAGCAGCTGCTGCTGAAAGAAGGACGTTCCTGGTACTTGCACAGGCATGTTTTAAATATAAAAAGTGTGTCCCAATAACAAACATGCATCTGTGCCTTCATTTCCAAGAAGATGACAGAACCAAAACATTGACACTAACTGCTGCAAAGCTCAGCTCTGAGAGACAAACTGCTGATCTTTAGCAATTGAGTTGTTTCATACTGATTCTTATTTTATCTTTCTTACTTTATATTTATTTGTGTGAAATCCTTGTTGTTGACATATTACATTAATTGCTCTGTTAATCAACATTAATTACTAACTTACTTGCCCTAGGATTCAGAAATAATACATTCATTCATTCATTCATTCATTCATTCATTTTCTATCGCTTATCCGAACTACCTCGGGTCACGGGGATCCTGTGCCTATCTCAGGCGTCATCGGGCATCAAGGCAGGATACACCCTGGACGGAGTGCCAACCCATCGCAGGGCACACACACACTCTCATTCACTCACACAATCACACACTATGGCCAATTAACCTACCATGCATGTCTTTGGACCGGGGGAGGAAACCCGAGTACCCGGAGGAAACCCCCGAGGCACGGGGAGAACATGCAAACTCCACACACACAAGGCGGAGGCGGGAATCGAACCCCCAAGCCTGGAGGTGTGAGGCGAACGTGCTAACCACTAAGCCACTGTGCCCCCCAGAAATAATACATAATTAATAAAATTAACAACAAATCATTTTGCTGTAAATGTAATACATTTTAAATCAAAAGAATAAATATGACAGAATTAATTTCTTTTCATATTCATTTATGTTTGTTTAAATGTTAACTGAATACAGATGAAAAGCTAATAATTATTTAAACCAGGACTTAAAAAAAAACAGGCCAAATTTATTAGCATTAAATTAATTACAGCACTGTATTAACTGTTGATAATGTACTGAACTCAGGCGATTGGATGTACATTTTAAAACCGACCATTTAGCCTTGCTTAAAAACTGTGGCAAATTTAACAGCAAACTGATTAATTAAAGTGCCTAATGAGGTTGGTCATCGTGGATTTAGTTTTACTCAGAGATAGGAGAAACCTCCGTTAATGCAGTGCAGGGCTTTATTATTTCTCTCAAAATATTAAAAAAAAAATAATAATATATATATATATATATATATATATATATATATATATATATATATATATATATATATATATATATATAGGTGCATCTCAATAAATTAGAATATCATGGAAATGTTCATTTATTTCAGTAATTCAACTCAAATAGTAAAGCTTGTGTATTATATAAATGCTGTAAACACAGGCTGAAGTAGTTTAAGCCTTTGGTTTTTTCAATTGTGATAATTTTGGCTCACATTTAACAAAAACAAAAGACATGGCCATTTAACCAAGTGCCAAGTTGGGCAAGTTAGGTGCCAAGTCCAGCTGTAAAATGAAATCAGCATCTTTGGAGCTGGTCAACAAAAGGAAGCATGAAGTGCTCTAAAATGTCTTGGTAAATGCATGCAGTGACTTTGGTTTTCAAAAAACACAGTGGACCAACACTAACAGATGATGTTGCACCCCAAATCATCACAGACTGTGGAAACTCAACACTGGACTTCAAGCAACTTGGGGTATGAGCTTCTTTACCCTTCCTCCAGACTCTAGGACCTTGGTTTCCAAATGAAATACAAAACTTGTTCCCTTCTGAAAAGAGGACTTTGGACCACTGGGCAACAGTCCAGTTCTTCTTCTCCTGAGCCCAGCTAAGACGCCTCTGACGTTGTCTGTGGTTTTAGGAGTGGCTTAACAAGAGGAATACGACAACTGTAGCCAAATTCCTTGAAACAAAATCGTCACAATAAAAAGTACAGAAGACTTTTTCAGTCTGTGTGTACTGAATTTATATAATACACAAGTTGAATGAATGGGTTTTGATACTCTTAAATTAACAAGGAAATGTTGAACAGGTCAATCAAATGCGATTAGCTTTGCAGGATGTTCATCCACATGTGTCTGTTCAGGTCTAAAGGCTTGAGTGAATTACTGAAGTTAAATTTAAGCTGAAGTGAATTCAGCATTTTATTCAAGAAATCTAAGTGTCAAACTGAATGTTAAACGAAGGCTACAGAGTATTGGCTAAAATTATGAGTACTATTATTATTAACTCCAATGAATTATTAATTATGCTTTGTGACTAACACCTGATACTGATAAGTGATAAAAGTATGAGCACATTTTTTCTATCAGAAGACACTGAACCCTTTTCTCCCAGTTATAAGAAATTGAACTGCTCTTACTCAATCCATACACACTGTACTGCTCTTAGCCAATCAGAACATACTACTGCTCTTAGCCAATCAGAACACACTCTACTACTTCAAGCTGATCGAAACACTATATTGTTGTTAGCTAATCAGACACACTATACTACTTTTAGCCAATCAGAACACACTGTACCACTTTTAGCCAACAAGAACTCTATTTTGTTCTTAGCCAATCAGAACACACAGTACTACTTTTAGCCAATCAGAACACACTGTACTACTTTTATCCAATCAGAATTCATGTTGCTACTTTTAGCCAATAAGATCACTATAATGTTCTTAGCAAATCAGAACACACTGTACTACTTTAAGCTAATCAGACACACTGTACCACTTTTAGCCAACCAGAACACTACATTGTTCTTAGCCAATCAGAAAATACTGCCATTCATTACACACTGCTGTTTAATCAGAAACACTGTACTACTTTTAGCCAATCAGAACACTATATTGTACTTAGCCAGTTAGAACACACTGTATTATTTATAGCCAATCAGAACACTATATTGTACTTAGCCAGTTAGAACACACTGTACTATTTATAGCCAATCAGAACACTATATTGTTCTTAAACAATCAAACCACTCTGTACTACTTTAAGCCATTCAGAACACACTGCTGTTCTTAGCCAATCAGAACACACTTTACTACTTTAAACCATTCAGAACACACTGCTGTTCTTAGCCAATCAGAACACATTTATCAACTCATGACCAGACAGATCACGCTGTATAACTCACTGACAATCAAAACACATTATACTTTTTTCAACCAGTCCAAACACACTGACCTACTCTCTAAAAACACTGCATGAACTCATCTAACTGAAAGATGAGTGTCTTATTTGGGTCACAGTCTATAATTTGATAAATACACATGATTAGTGTTTTATAGCTGCTGAAAAAGAAACAGTCCTCAGTAATAGACTCTGACTTTCAGACGACACATTGTGACCTAACAGCAACATGGGAACAAGACTGCTGTGACATTGATGTTTTTTCACTGACCTTTTACCGTCCTCCCCATCTAATTCCCCTCTCCATCAGGATCGATCCATCTGGAGGAGACGGGTGTAACATTTCACTCAAGGGAGGAAGCAGCGTTTTCACATTCACACGTCTGTTTCAACCTGAAACAGGCAAATCATCAGAGATATCTAAAAGACTAAAGCTGTCTAAACAAATTCATTTGATAGATTTTAAACCAGATCACCTTATAGCCTGATATTTATCATGTTCAAAGATAACATCATGAGCAAATAAAGGCAAGCTTATCTAGTTGATCCACTAAGACTGAACACTGATATAATAACGTATGCATATCAAATTCAGGATAAATGTGTGCTATATACTGTAAAAGGAGCTTAGAATCTTTAAATCAATGATAGCATTGAATATACAGTATTCTCATAGAATTATTCTATAAATCCCAAAACTGAGGAAATGTGCGTAATAGGAAGCATCTCTAGTTTAAATAATCTAAATCTTCCTAAAAATAAACTAATCTTCAGCATTTAAAGGCATTTCCATGAAAATGATGTTCGACTTTTTTGTTTTGCTCTGGAGCTACAATGCAAATACAGCCAACAGCTTAGACAAGCTCAACAGTTTAGCACCGAGAAAA
This sequence comes from Tachysurus vachellii, assembly GCF_030014155.1. Classification (NCBI taxonomy): domain Eukaryota; kingdom Metazoa; phylum Chordata; class Actinopteri; order Siluriformes; family Bagridae; genus Tachysurus; species Tachysurus vachellii. The sequence continues at coordinate 5,227,649 of NC_083463.1, forward strand.
GTGTCTGCATGCCTAAATCATCACACATCTCCTTCATGGAGTTTAGTGTCACTTTGAGACTCTAAACAGACACAGTTTCTGACACTATATGACACGCTGTTATCTATAAAACTCCAGACACAGGGATGTTTTTATGCTAAAAACAGATGTAGCAGCCATTTTAAACACTTTCCTTGGCATATGGTTTAGCATCACTTCTTCGTGCCAGTATGAGTGTTCTGAGGGGGCGTGGCTTAATGTTTCAAGACAGAATTGTACATTTGAACATGATCTGGATTATAATATCCTTTCATGTTGAGTTATATATTTAACTATTTTTAATTAAAGATGCATGCTATTTTATGTTTAGGGGTGTGATTAGATATTTGGTTTCCAGCCTGCTAAACTGGAGGTTAAAAATCTTATTTAGACCAAAACACGTCTCGTTTGATTGATGACTTTCCATACATATCTTTCTCTGCACTCACTTGCCTTGTCCTGATGTCTCCTATTCTACTCTTTGTTTTGCTCCTATTTACCTCTCCTAATTTCCTCTTGCTGCCCTTTTCCTTTTCCTCTCCCTCAGTCATTTTGATTACAATGAATTCCCATTGTAGGGGTGCAACACTTTATTTATTCTGTTTCTAAGGAGACAGGTAAAGATCCTGCTCAAGGGATTGTGGGAATGTGTGAGCAAAAGTTAAGAGTTTGCCAACTTTGAGTGCAAATGAGAGTGAAAGTCTCGGAGGGAAAACTAATCATATTATCAGATCAATCTGATGACCAATCAAGACCAATCAAATTCAGCCTAGAGTCACGTCCATATAGTATCCTTGATATTAGCAACATGCATTCAAAGTAGCAGTAGACTTTTTGGAATACCTGTCTACATATTTTCTAGATACCTGCTACTTCTTTTCACCATCTATAGCCCTATTCGGACGTGATTAGTTTTACGTGGGGACGTGGGGGTAAAGTAATTATTACCAGAGCTTCTCTGTGATTTTAGTCCCGTCCGAATGTGCCGTCTCGGTAATCATTACGGACAATGTCAGTAAAGATTACGGCGACTTTTACCTTCTGTAAAAAGGTCCGGAAAAATGACCTCAGGTAATACTAATCCTGTCCAAATAGACCCGCTGTAAATATGTACGGTAAAATTCCGTCATTTCCTGTTTAAAAGTTTGCGCACGTGATAACAGGAAGCATCGTCATACGCACATGACGACAAGGAGGTTACTGTGGTGCGTAAAGCAAGTTACCCCTCCCACTTCTGCTAGTTTTACTGAGATGTCTTGTCCCGTGTGAATTGGCCAATTAATATTACAGACATCCTAAGGTAAAATTGCATTACTCCACGTCCCCACGTAAAACTAATCCCGTCCGAATAGGGCTTTTGTTGCAATTCTTAAGCTTTCCTGTCCAACCATTTCTCCATCATGTAAAGAAACCACAAATCTTCCTGCCCCATTTTTTCACAAACCTTCCTGTCCCTAACCCTGTTCCTTTCTGCTCCATCCCTTTCATTTTCCTGTCCCTAGTATTTTATCTTCCTGTCCCAACTTTTCCTCCTTCCTTTCCCCAGCCCTCTTATGTTCTGTTGCCTCCATGTATCTTCCTGACCCCAATCCTGGCATTTACTAAATTCCAGGGGTTTCATTACCACGACGTAAAGTGGGCGTGTTTCTGGAGGTCTTGGAAAAATGCCCTCTTTCAAAAAAAAAGAGCATACTACGATGGATAATGAAGGACAAAACAATCATACAGGTAGATTTTATATTTTATATCTATTATTCTTTATTATCTTACAGTTAAGCTATTTTTGAAAACAAATAAACAACCAAAGACTACGGTTAGGGTTAGGGTTAGGGTTAGATTATTAAATAGACCACGTCTGCCCGATGACGCTGTTCTGAAATCCCTGGAAATAAGTGCATCCCCCCCATTCCTCCCACTTTCCTGCCCCATTCTATTTCCTCCCTGAATCACCTTTTCTTTTTCCCAACAGTCTCATCTCCTGTTGCCATTCATGTACCTTTTTGCCTTTACACCTCTGACTTTTCCTGTCTCCACCCCTTTCACCATCCTATCCTCAATCTTGTACCATCCTGCCCCCATTCTTATATGTTCCTGTCTCTTCCTGTCCCCAGTGTTCTCATCTTCCTGGCTGCCAGACTTGTACTTTCCTGTCCATAAGCCTTCCATATTTCTTTCTTTTACCTTCTTTGTATATTCCTGTCCCAAATTCTCTCACATTCTTGTTACCATTTTGTACCTTCCTGCCCCCATCACCATGGCGCAGTCTTCTCCTTCTCCCCATTACGCTGTACATTCTATACTTATTTTTCAACCATATTCCTATAATTCCTGTTTGTCCTATAACTCTTTTCTGCTTTCCACATCTTTTTTCTTTTTTTAAGCTCTTTTTTTTCCCTCTATCCTTCTGTCCCCATCCCTATTTCCTACTGTCCCCATCACTCGTCCATTCATCTTTTTCTTCTATTCTTACTCCTCTTCATTCTATTCATATGCTACTCTATTTCCTGTCCTCAACCCTCTCTGAGGTCTCCGGGTTTGATCACGGCATTGTGGAGCATTCTGTTTCAAGGTGACCTGGAGGAGCTGGCATTGTATAGGGAGCTGAAGTCACACTCATTAAGCAACAGAGTGTGTGTATCCTTTTTAATCCCGAAGGAGACACATCATACCATTGCCTGCTTCTTGACACTTCTAGGTGGCATCCATATAAACCACAGGTGCTATTAATGACAAAGCAGGAGGATATAAGGTGAGGACAAAGAAATTGGTCACTTAAAGCTAGAAGTTAAAATTTTTTGCTGTTGAATTTGAATGATCCAGTTCTCTGAAAGCAACACTTCATTTTGTCTGTATGATGAACATCTCTCACATACTCATCTTCTACCGCTTATCCGAACTACCTCGGGTCACGGGGAGCCTGTGCCTATCTCAGGTGTCATCGGGCATCGAGGCAGGATACACCCTGGACGGAGTGCCAACCCATCGCAGGGCACACACACACTCTCATTCACTCACGCAATCACACACTACGGACAATTTTCCAGAGATGCCAATCAACCTACCATGCATGTCTTTGGACCGGGGGAGGAAACCGGAGTACCCAGAGGAAACCCCCGAGGCACGGGGAGATCATGCAAACTCCACACACACAAGGTGGAGGCGGGAATCGAACCCCAACCCTGGAGGTGTGAGGCGAACGTGCTAACCACTAAGCCACCGTGCCCCCCCATGATGAACATCCTTTTTTAGAATTTTAGAATTCAAGAGAATTCAAATCTCCATAGGTAGTGGAGATGCAACATAGTCATTACAAACAAAAACTTATTTGTAGTTCCTAAACTATCAAGTCGAGTCAGGGAGAAAATCAGAGATCAGAAAAGAGGGAGGAAGGAAAGAGCGGAAAGGGAAAGAAAGAGAGAGAGAGAGAGAGAGAGAGAGAGAGAGAGAGAGAGAGAGAGAGAGGAGTTTGGCACAGATTGAAAGAGTGACTTTTGGATCTGATGGATTGGACATAAAAGTGTGTGCGTTGTTGGATTCACAGCTGATCACAGCATCAGATGATCAGTGAGCGCACTTGCATTCTGCCTGGTGAGCAGCATTTTTTTACTTTTGCTTTTAAGTTTGAGCGTCATTCCCTTTTTTGATCTACCGAATTCGATTAGCCCGATATCACCTCACACCACAGATCTGTCCAGTTTCCCTTTGCTCCCTGTGAGCTGAGATTCCCTTCTAATGACACCAATCTCACTTCGGGCTGCCAGCAGTGAAGTCCACATGCTGACTGGAAATCGTTCCTCTCATCAAAATCCACACTCCATGCTTTAATTATTCATGCCTAAAGAGGGCATGCAATATTAAAACATCCCCAGGCAGTAGTGAAGCCCAGGAGAAATATATCGCTCTGACTTAAACATGCAGCATCACAACGAATAGCTAATGTCGAATCGTGAATTTTTGCTGGTCCACATTTGTTTACTCAGAGGTGTAATTAGTACTGCAGCAGTTTTACCACATGCTCTCTATAATAATTGAGGCTGACATGAGATCAGAATTACTTTTCACTGAAGAAGAAACAATGCCAGGATAACAACAACGGTTAATTCACTGTGTCTCGTATGATTTTATTACCCTATTGTGGTTCATCACTTTTTCTCCAGGTGAATAAATTCACTCAGTTTCATTCTGGATCACTTGCCTTAGAAGGGGCGATATTTGAATTTCCCTGCCTCATTAAGCGGCATTTTAACCAAACTAAGGAATCGGCTTCAATGTAAATTACAATTTCATCCGATGATGCTACGAAGGTGCCAACATCCAAGGTTTAGCCGTAGCATTTACTGGTTTTGACCCCTTGATATCCTGATACCGTATGAGAGGAATTTGAAAACTAAGCTGTTTCCCTTTCTCAGATAAAGCAGTGGTCAGACTGAATGCAAATACAATTGTCCTGAAAGAAAAGCCAATATAATCAAGGAGAAAGGAGGTGGGCCTTGAAAAACACATTTGCTTGTGTTAGATGGTAGATGGTAGATGATACCTTGACCTCGTTTTGACTTTATTGTGTTGAACTTGTGTTGACCTGTGAATTCTTAATGGCTGTCTTGTGAGCCTGTAGAAATCGCATGAGCCTGTTTGGTTACATACATAACAGCCCCATACACATACACATAGCTTTATACACATAGTTTGACAGAGCAACACAATGTAACGTGCAACGGTAAAGTCCGCACAATACTACAAAGATAAAGAGTACGATGTTTGATTACGTGTCAGAATCAGAGAAGATTTTAAGGCTTCTCTAATTCACCATGACTGAGTTGGAAATTAAGGTACAAAAAGCCCAGATAGTGATAGAGGGACACTGCAAAGGCCTGTAGGTTTCTTCCTGTGACTGTAAAAGATCAATGCTGGACACAAGATCTCAGCTCAGAGGAAGAAAAGGTTACGATTTAAACCGTGTTTTATTTTCATTAGGTGCCAGAAAGAGCAACTTAAATGATACTATAATTTCATGGGCAGTGTGAGATTTATGTGACATGGATTAAGGTCACAACCTTCAGTAGCACTGAGGTCTTGATGGTTGTGAAATCTAATCCCATCACTGCCAAGCTACTTTGGGGTCTTTAAACAAGAAGTTGTTTTTTTGTCTCAGATGTAAGCCACTTTAGAGAAAAAGCAGCTTTTTATTATTAAGTGGCCTTAATAACAGATGTTTTGATGCTTATCTCATTGTTTTCATTTTGGGGTCTTGGCCCACATTTTGGAAAATAAAATCCCTCACACATACTAGGAATTTGTTTTTATTCACTCACTCGCTCATTTTCTACCGCTTATCTGAACTACCTCGGGTCACGGGGAGCCTGTGCCTATCTCAGGCGTCATCAGGCATCAAGGCAGGATACACCCTGGACGGAGTGCCAACCCATCGCAGGGCACACACACTCTCATTCAATTTGTATTTATTTATTTATTTACTTATTTGATTGGGAAATGTTATAATTGGAGAGTTTTCTTGTTATCAATCTCGACCCGTGCTCTAACACTTTATTCACTCTCACTCATTTTCATTCTCCTGAATTCATTTTTATTTATTTATTTATTTATTTTTTCCAATAAGTACAGCACAAGGGGGGCATGGTGGCTTAGTGGTTAGCACGTTCGCCTCACACCTCCAGGGTCGGGGTTCGATTCCCGCCTCCACCTTGTATGTGTGGAGTTTGCATGTTCCTCCCGTGCCTCGGGGGTTTCCTCCGGGTACTCCGGTTTCCTCCCCCGGTCCAAAGACATGCATGGTAGGTTGATTGGCATCTCTGGAAAATTGTCCGTAGTGTGTGATTGCGTGAGTGAATGTGTGTGTGTGTGTGTGCCCGGTGATGGGTTGGCACTCCGTCCAGGGTGTATCCTGCCTTGATGCCCGATGACGCCTGAGATAGGCACAGGCTCCCCGTGACCCGAGGTAGCTCGGATAAGCGGTAGAAGATGAATGAATGAATGAAAGTACAGCACAACTCTAACTACCACCGAACAACATCTGGCTATCTACAACCTCAGAAATAAAGGTGAATGACAGTTATGTCCTTTATTTGTTTGAAACTTTTGAGGAACTTGATACAGTGGAGAAAATGATCTACACCTAGAAGGACACTGCTTTTTACCTGAATCGAAAACCTTCTAGGGCAAATACTATTGGGTAAGATAATTACCCTATTTTTCTCACAGTGTTCCTGTGGTAGGCTCCAGATTGTCGACGAACAGGATAGAGCAGTATAGCAAATAAAAGATCTACAACTTTAAATTCAGCTGAGACTTTTTTCCTTATGTAATATAGCATTACTGTGTGCTAATGTTGTGGAATTTAAAAGGCTCTCTATGGTTTGGAAATATCTGGGAAATTTGCATTATAGGCAATAGGATATGTCTAATGTGATTTTGTTATTTAGATGTTGCTAATGGTCAGTCCGATTCCATCACTTTGTTTTGTTTGTAATTCTTTCCTAACAGTGCAGCAGACAACTGCCTACTTGGCAAAAGTGTCAGAATGCTTTTCGAGTATAAACAAGAGTGTAAATGCAAGGAAAAAAAAAAAACTAGTAAAGAAAGACAGAGCTGGACAGCACAAATCTTCCATGATTAGATAAATGGCCATCTAATGGCTTTGTAGACGGGAGCACTGGCCACAATAGAGCTATCAAGTTACTGACTGTTTAGGAAATGATAAGGGGCTGGAGGTGAGGTAAGCATGTGCAAATACTTTATCTGAAAAGCAACATGCTAGGGAGTAGATTTGGTTTGAGTATCTATCTCTCTAGGGGGGGCACGGTGGCTTAGTGGTTAGCATGTTCGCCTCACACCTCCAGGGTTGGGGGTTCGATTCCCGCCTCCGCCTTGTGTGTGTGGAGTTTGCATGTTCTCCCCGTGCCTCGGGGGTTTCCTCCGGGTACTCCGGTTTCCTCCCCCGGTCCAAAGACATGCATGGTAGGTTGATTGGCATCTCTGGAAAATTGTCCGTAGTGTGTGATTGCGTGAGTGAATGAGAGTGTGTGTGTGTGTGCCCTGTGATGGGTTGGCACTCCGTCCAGGGTGTATCCTGCCTTGATGCCCGATGACACCTGAGATAGGCACAGGCTCCCTGTGACCCGAGGTACAGTAGTTCGCAGTAGAAAATGAATGAATCTATCTATCTATCTATACACTACCATTCAAAAGTTTGTGATCAGTTGGACATGTCCTTGTTTTTCTGGTTTGAATCATTTTGTGTTGTTCTATAGACATTTCTGTTTTCTAAAGAAACAAAAAACAATTTTATCCATTTCAAAACAATGCAGTGAATCAGAACAGTTGTAAAGAAAGATCTTCAATTGTCACATAGAGGCCCATTATCAGCAACCATCAGTCCTCTGTTTCAGTCTCACGTCTGCTATGTTTGCTAATCTGAGTTAATCATTTTTTAAGGCTTATTGATTATTAGAGAACCATTTTACACATCGTTCTAGCACAGCTGAAAACTGCTGTAGAGATTAAGGGAGAAAAAAATGTGTTCTTCTTTAGGTTACTTTAGTATCTGGAGCATCAGGAGCTGTGGGTTTGTTTACAGGCTCAACATGTCCGGAAAGAAAGAACTAACTTACTTTTCATAAGAACTGATGTTATCATGCTGGAACACAAAATCTTGTGTTGATCATTGTATAAACATCAAGGGAGTTGTAATAACAAGTTCTGAAGAAATATTACCCCTGGGATATTACTCACTTGGAGTAATAACATGAGCAGGGCCAGACTTTGCAGCTTGTACAAAGGTGCACTTAAAAGTTTATCAAACGCTTACAGAACTTCCACTTTAACTAGGAAATTAGAGGGTGACTGCTTTTTCTAAATGGTACAACATTCATCTCATGAGTGTGCAAACTCTGACCAAAATAAAAAATAATCCTGCCTACCTAGGAAAGTGCTTCCTCATCGTAGTGCAACAAGACCCTCTGTTCTTGCCTTTCCAACCCTGCGAGGCAAAACCTTGGACAATCCATCATTTAGCAACTTGTGGACTGTGAATGACACTCCAGACCATTTCTCATCATTCATCATTCCGGATGTTCCAATTTACTTTACCTCTCTCGACTAAATACGTTTGACTTGAACAGACAGAAAAGCGCATTCTTGCGCTTCAGAGCCGAGACCGCTGCAGAAAGCTCTCCTATATTTTCTCACAGATGAAGGGAAGGACTTGGGTGAAGAGTGGGAAGTATTTGGACCTTGTTTGGTGTATAAAGCCAGACGGCAGAGAAAATTACAGCAGCTCGACATGCTTTCAGTCCCACTTCTAAAAGACTTACACACCGCTAGAGCCCAGTGCTCCTCATTATCCACACTATAATAAAGCTCAAAGTACTTCTGTGTGAGCTGCTGTGTTTATGTGAAGCCAAAATGGGTTTGTGTGTTTGTGTGTGTTTAAGTGTGTGTGTATAGACAGTACCTTGTGGTGTGTGTTTGCAGAATGCAGAGAGTCAGCAGAAAACCTTTTGACATGCCACAGCGGATCATTCAAATTCCCGCCGAGCTCCAGCTTTATCTCCTGTTGCCAAACGCTCTGTTCTCTCTCTCACTCTGTCTCTCTCGCTTCTTCTTTTTATTCCTGTAAGCATCAAAGATTACCCCCTTATGCTTTCCCCAGCATAATGCACTCCATACAACCTTGTGTGTGTGTGTATGTATGTATGTGTGTATATGTATGTACAGTATGTGTATATGAATGTGTGTGTATGTGTGTGGTGTTTGTGTGTGTGTGTGTGTGTGTGTGTGTATGTATGTATGTGTGTATATGTATGTATGTGTGTGTTTGTGTGTATATGTATGTACAGTATGTGTATATGTATGTGTGTGTATGTGTGGTGTGTGTGTGTGTGTGTGTGTGTGTGTATGTATGTATGTGTGTATATGTATGTATGTGTGTGTTTGTGTGTATATGTATGTACAGTATGTGTGTATGTGTATATGTATGTGTGTGAATGTGTGTTTGTGTGTATATGTATGTACAGTATGTGTGTATGTGTATATGTATGTGTGTGTATGTGTGGTGTGTGTGTTTGGTGTGTGTGTGTATATGTATGTATGAGTGTGTTTGTGTGTATATGTATGTACAGTATGTGTGTATGTGTATATGTGTGTGTGTGTGTGTGTGTGTGTGTGTGTGTGTGTGTCTGCTTGCATTTTTTTTTTTAATTTTTTGTATTGTTGCATTCTTGTGCTACGTGCTGTGTTTCCGTGTGGTGATAACTGTCATTCTGCATTAATGCTGCAGGCAATGTGTAAAAAAATCTCTTTTCCTTTAGTCGTCTGCACTGTTGGACATGAATGATGTGGACAGATCTGCTGCCCTGTGTTTTTTTTACACCAGAAGTATTCTACAGTTTTTGACTCACAGACACATCTCGCAAGGATGCACGACGCACATGTGTTTTTCGGAGAAAGCAGGAAAACAGCGATGCCCTATTCTCATGTCTGGCCATCCGTCTCTGTGCTGCTCTGATGATTTGCGCATAAAATATACAATCTTGCGGATCCTTTGAATACGATTAGAGTCTGCACGGATAGAGCGGAAAGTCGCGCAGATGAAACCACCCTGTTAGGTTGAACTCAATTGAATGGACGTTTTTCGTCAGCTACAGGGGCAAAGGTTTGATTATCACCATCATATGAAGTGCATTTAAAAAAAAAAAAAGAAACAAGAAAACAACAAAGACTTGGACCCAGAAAATGAAGGAAATCATGACAGACCTGACAAACACAGAAATGAGCAGATATACTGTATACGTGTATATGAGTGCAAAAGTTTGTACACCTTTTGTCATCAGTTTGTCTTCAGTAGCATTAATTTAATTTTATTTAATTATTTATTTATTTTCTCTTTATAATATACATTTATGGTGACCTGGGTGATACTCACATACAATTTATCAGGTTTATCTTTACATTTAATGTTGTGAAACATCCAAGAATAAGTTCCTGTTGAAGTATTATACAGTATTAGCACCATTTTGCATTTCTTCAGTAAGTAATATGTCAAAGCGCACAGTTGTCCATTAAGTGGTAAAATAAAAACCTACAGGGGGCACGGTGGCTTAGTGGTTAGCACGTTCGCCTCACACCTCCAGGGTCGGGGTTCGATTCCCACCTCTGCCTTGTGTGTGTGGAGTTTGCATGTTCTCCCCGTGCCTCGGGGGTTTCCTCCGGGTACTCCGGTTTCCTCCCCCGGTCCAAAGACATGCATGGTAGGTTGATTGGCATCTCTGGAAAATTGTCCGTAGTGTGTGATTGTGTGAGCGAATGAGAGTGTGTGTGTGTGTGCCCTGTGATGGGTTGGCACTCCGTCCAGGGTGTATGCCCGATGACGCCTGAGATAGGCACAGGCTCCCCGTGACCCGAGGTAGTTCGGATAAGCGGTAGAAGATGAATGAATGAATAAAAACCTACAGCTTTATCTCTGTTACTGAGTACTGACTCTGGAGCCTTCAATAATTAACAACTGGATGATTTTTTTTATTTTTCTTTTATTTTAATAATTTTTTGACCCATCTGTCAGTGTGTAAATTATTTGTAGAGTCGCTGGAAATAAGGGCAGACTTTTGTTTTGTAAGGTTAGAAAAAAAACCCCACAAAAAATGGAGATTAAAAAACAAAAACTAAAGTGAAATATAGAGAGTATGAGCAAAGCTGTGAAAGCAAAGCAACAAACAACACACAACATCAACAGACGCGTGACCGTAGAGTACACAGTAACCTGAACCAGGAATGGGGGAAGGATGGGGGAAAGGCAGAAGAGGTGTGAGTGCTCTCTCACTTTCTCTCTCTCTCTCTGTCTGTCTCTGTCTCTCTCACTGTCTTTCTGACTCTCTCTCTCTCTCTCTCTTTCTCTCGCTGTCTCACTCACTGTCTCTCTCTTGCTCTCTCTGTCTGTCTGTCTCTGTCTCTCTCCCTGTCTGACTCTATCTGACTCTGTCTTGCTGTCTCTGTTTCTCTCTCTTCCTATCTCACTCTCTCTTTCTCTTGCTCTGTCTAACTCACTGTCTCGCTCTGTCTGTCTCTCTCTCTCTCTCTCTCTCTCTCTCTCTCTTTCTCTCTCTCTTTCTCTCTCTCTCACTCTTTCTTTCTCTCTAACTCTCTCACTCTCTGTCTGTCTTTCTATCTGTCTCTATCTTTTTGTGCCGGTTTCTCTGAAATGTGTCAAAAGATTGATGCAAACGTTTTGCACTGATCTCCATGACCCGTAGGCTGTAATATGAATTAATACAAAAATGACTTCATGAATATAGAATTCTGATATTTAAAACTAAACTGTTAAAAGCTACACACAAACATTTGCTGCAAAAAATCACCAATATTAACAAACATAAATAAATAAATAAATAAATAAATAAATAAATAAATAAAATTTCACATGCTTGGTTTCAGTTGGCTCAGTTTCCTCAAACAACATGAGCAACTGTTTATTTATGCAAAAAATAAACAAATATATATATATATATATATATATATATATATATATATATATATATATATATATATATATATATATATAAATCATTATTTTTTCACAGAGACTGTGCTTGTTGTTTTAAATGATATGAGAAACTAAATAAATAAAAATTATATAATTAAATTAATGAGTAAAGGAATAAATAAAAAGGTCATTATGAATGCATAATGTTTGTAAATGCGAAGCAGAAGCAGTTGCCTGTTTCTTTTTGCATCCATAACAGCCATCAGGAGAAAGCCGGAGCAATCGCTGGTTGTTTATACAGAGCTGAAGAGAAGATTGACCGGGGAGTTTAAAATCAATGCTACAGTTGTTTTGCTATGAAAGCAAAGGAGAAGACCTGGAGCAATGGGTTACACAAGAGTTAACAGCAGACCAGACCAACCAGACTGCTAGAGAAGCAGCAACACACAAGCTTTCTTCGGTGCGGGGCAAAAGTTTGCATCCCCTGAGGTGTTTAACTTTAAAACCCAAACCTTGTCATTTATAATTCATCGAAAAATGTTAGTGTGTCTTGCAACAAGATATGAAATCCAACACACATTGTGAAATCAAGTGAACAACAGAACAATGATTTAAGAAGAGGTTTTGCTGTGACCCTGTCAGTATTTATATCTGATTTAAATAAGGCTTTGTAAACGTTTCATATCACATTGTGCTGAGCAATGAAATACACAGAACTGCAGGATAAAAAGGAATGTAACATATAACTGCAAAACTAAATATAAATGTAGAATAATATAAAATTTTACCCCCATCGTTCATGCAAATGATCTAATCAGCTCATCTCATGGCAGCTGCACAATGCAGCTACAGACACAGGTCAAGAACATCAGTTAATGATCTCATCAAGCATCAGAATGGGGGAAAAAAGTTTGATCTTTTTGACTGTATCCGTGACATGTTTGGTGGTGCCAGATGAAGCTGATGAGATTTGGGAAACGGTGGGATTTTCCTACACAGCGGTTTCTAGAGTTTGCACAGAATAATAACAATAAAATAAAGGATCTGCTGCAATTATTTTTTTTATGATGAGATCGCTGACTTGTTAACAGGAAGGCTACAAGTAAAGCAAATAGCCTCTCTTTACCACTGTGGTGGTCTGAAAAGTAGCTTAGTGATTAAAGGTGTTGAACCACTGTTTGGAAGGTCATGAGTTCAAATCCCAGGTACACCATGTGTCCCTTGCTGGGCCCTTGAGCAAGGCCCTTGATCCTCAGATGTATAAAAATGAGACAAGGATAAGGACGTCTGCCAAATGCCATAAATGTTAATGTACCTCAGAACCACTGAGGAGGAGCCAAAAGAAACAATTACAAGAGCCAAAGACTATCTCGATCTCTACTCCTGTCAGTCAAATACAGAAATCTGAGGCTATAGTGTGAGTCACAAAACCAAAAGATCACTATTGTATGCAAAATATTTACAAAATAAATAAATAAATAAATCAATAAACAGTACAGATAAACCTGATAATAATAATTAGTTAATTTAAAGGTTTGTCATATATATATATATATATATATATATATATATATATATATATATATATATATATATATATATATATATATATTCAAATTACTACTTTATTTATTTATTTATTTTTTATTTGTTTATTTATTTGTTTGTTTATTAAATATGCCTGTGCTATTCATTTATGTTGCACAGGGTGATACTTACATACTCTATCAATTGTAACATCATACAGTAGTTACAATAACATTCATTCCCATCTTATCAGTAGCCTTTGTTCATTCATTCATTCATTCATTCATCTTCTACAGCTTATCCGAACTACCTCGGGTCACGGGGAGCCTGTGCCTATCTCAGGCGTCATCGGGCATCAAGGCAGGATACACCCTGGACGGAGTGCCAACCCATCGCAGGGCACACACACACTCTCATTCACTCACACAATCACACACTACGGACAATTTACCAGAGATGCCAATCAACCTACCATGCATGTCTTTGGACCGGGGGAGGAAACCGGAGTACCCGGAGGAAACCCCCGAGGCACAGGGAGAACATGCAAACTCCACACACACAAGGTGGAGGCGGGAATCGAACCCCGACCCTGGAGGTGTGAGGCGAACGTGCTTAGCCTTTGTTATTCTTTCAAATTTTTTTGCAGGTAATAAGACAAAAAAAAGTTATATCGAATGTCAAAGCCAGAGCACACAGCTTTCTATCTGATATTCTGTAGTAAAATAAAAAAATAAAAAATAACTACTGCTTTATCTCGGACTGTTTTTTCGACGTTTTTTTGGTTTTTAAACATTTATATTTATACATTTTAGGTTATAATGAGAATAGATTCCCCAAAACAAACCAGACAACCCTCAAGTATATTTCAACCCTCAAGCTGAGGAATTTGGCAGGTCACATAAATGACATTATTTAGAGTGTACATTTCTAAAGTTTGCCTGCTTAAGGTAGAGAGGAAAATTCCAGAGTTCAAGAGAAAGAAATTTCCTCTCTATTGTTTTTCTGGAATGTCACTGTGGATGAGGGGGCGTGGTCAAGAGCCAGGAGTGGGCGGAGAGAAGGTGGGTCTCACCTGTGCCTTATTATTGAGATATCAGTGAGTTTACTTAGTTGTGTCTCTTTGTGCTTTCAGTCTCAGCTGTAAGCATATATTGTTAGTGAGTACACATATACTGTACAAACACACACGCTTAAACACATACATTTACAGCATTTAGCAGACTCCCTTATCCAGAGTAACTTACATTTTTATACAACTGAGCAATTGAGGGTTAAGGGCCTTGCTCAGGGGCCCAGCAGTGGCAGCTTGGTGGACGTAGGAATCGAACTCACAACCTTCCGATTCTGAGCCCAACATCTTAACCACTAGGCTACCACATCCCACATACGCACACACATGAACACTCAATCTTACTCCACACCCTCACGCACCGGGGTTCTACATTGACCATTCGCAGATCTCAGGTCAGATGTTGGGGCATAAACAATTAACATTCATTTTGATTTAATATTTTACTAAACAGCATTGCAGTGATATGTGATGATGAAGAACCGTGTGTGAAATCTTACACACTAAATAATTATTCTTATACTTATTGTGGTGACAGTTCGTCATCTTCTTCATTTTGTCCTGAGGCTTTGCAAACATTTGCATCTGACTGTACATCCCACTGGTTTGCCCGTCATCTGTGACCGGGACCGTCCTAAAGGAGCAGAACGACACGCTGTCTGCTCTGCCAGAGGGTGCAACCCAGTCTAACAAGAACTCAATGAAAATTTGCTTATTTTTGCTATTTATTTTATTTTGATTCATTTTATGTACAATATTTATGGTTTATGATATGAACATTTATTTATTTATTTATTTATTTATTTATTTATTTATTTAGTTAGTTGCTTGTTTGTTTTTGTTAACTTTTATTTAGTTATCGTTTATTTATTTGTTTATCTGTTCATTTATTTATTTGTTTTTGTGTTACCATTTGCTGCTGATTATTTGTGTTTTCCTCCCAAATATTTTACTTCTACAAACATAAAAACCTAAACTGATAAAAAGTGTATAAAAGCAAAGTTATTCAATTCAGTTCAAATTTATTTGTATTTGTATTTGTATTTAACTATCGATGACGTTACAGTCCTTTGTTACAGCTTGCTAATGAACGAACCCGATGTGTATAACTCCCTGAGACAGCATGAGCAATAAACTTTAATGGACCAAAAATGGACTCAGGCTCGTCAGGGTGACACCAAACAGAGGGATTACAAATCGTTACAGTATACGTTTAAATAAATGCTAACTAAACTGTACATTTTTCACATTATATAACACATAAGTTTAGTAATTATGAAGTGCACCAATAGCTAGATGACTACTAATACTACTGATACTACTACTAATAATAGTCCAGTCATTTTCTTTAGCGCTTATCCTATACAGGGTTGCAGGACCCTGGTGTCTGTCACAAGGTAAGGGACATCCAGGACCATGTTCAAACCCATTGCAGGGTACAATCATTACACACTCACACACCCATTCACAGATTACAGATAATTTAGAGATCAGCCTAGAGCACATGTCTTTGGACTGGGGAGGAAAACTGGGAACCTGCAGGAAACACTTAATCATTAGGAGAGCAAGTAAACTTTCACACACACACAAGGTAGAAGCTTAGAAATCGAACCCTTAATCCCTAAAGTGTGGGCAATTCATATACAGTTGCATCTCAATAAATTAAAATGTTGTGGAAAAGTTCATTTATTTCAGTAATTCAACTCAAATAGTGAAACTCGTGTATTATATCAATTCAGTACACACAGACTGAAGTAGTTTAAGTCTTTGGTAACTTTAATTGGAATGATTTTGGCTCACATTTAACAAAAACCCACCAACTCAAAAAAATCTCAAAAAATTTGAATATGGTGACATGCCAATCAATGATCAACTTAAAACACCTGCAAAGGTTTCAAAGTCATCAAAATGGTCTCTTAATTTGGCTCACTAGGCTACACAATTATGGGGAAGACTGACAGTTGTCCAGAAGACAATCATTGACACCCTTCACAAGGAGGGTAAGCCACAAACATTCATTCATTCATCTTCTACCGCTCATCCGAACTACCTCAGGTCACGGGGAGCCTGTGCCTATCTCAGGCGTCATCGGGCATCAAGGCAGGATACACCCTGGACGGAGTGCCAACCCATCGCAGGGCACACACACACTCTCATTCACTCACACACACTAGGGACAGTACCCGGAGGAAACCCCCGAGGCACGGGGAGAACATGCAAACTCCACACACACAAGGTGGAGGTGGGAATCAAACCCCGACCCTGAAGTGTATGTAAAGTTCTATACACCTGTTAAACTATGCTGTCATGTCAGATCCTACATAATTTGTTAGATCTTTTTATACATATATATAGTGATATATATATATATATATATATATATATATATATATATATATATATATATATATATATATATATATATATATATTGTCTATATATATAGACAATATATATATATATAGAACATATATATATATATATATATATATATATATATATATATATATATATATATATATATATATATATTTTTTTTTTTTTTTTTTTTTTTTTTTTTTAAAGCATGTCACTGGATTTCACTGTAAAAATGAATCAGAATTTTATCAGAATCAGGCAAAATATTAAAATATATAAAATGTTCAGAAAATGGATCACTGCAGTGACATGATGGAGAACATGACCCTTCAAAATAGATAAAAGCAGAAGTAGACACTTATCAGGGATGCTGCTGCCTAGAGACTTATGACAACATTAAAGGAGCTGCAGGAATATCTGAAAAATATTGATTACTTCATGACTACATCCTCTCATGTTCTTCATACGTCTCCATAGGTTAGGGATAATCCAGCCCATATCAGTCACCACAAACCATGTGGCAAAATGTCTCCTGTTCTAAGAAAAGAGCAAGGTGGAGCTTTTTGGAGTATGGGGATAACTACTGATCGCCTAATGGGGAAGCACGGTGGTGGCGGCATCATGTTATAGAACTGCTTCTGTTTAACTGGGACTGAAGTCAAGATAGAAGGAATCACGGCTAGCTCCAAAGTGCAAAATCTACTTTAACGCAAAAGGTTCAGATTGAAAAGGAAATGAAGAAAAAAGCCACCTTCAAGCACGATAAAAAGCCAAAGCACAAATCCACATCAACAAAGGAAGAACTTCAGTGAAAGAAGATGAACGTTTTTTTTTAAAACGGTTCAGTCAAAGTCCGGATCGAAATTCTATTGAAAACCTGTAGAATGATTGAGGCGGGCTGTTTGCAGGGGATCTCCTTGCAATTTAATAGATCTCAAACATTTCTGCGAGGAGGAGTGGAATAAAATCATCAAATCTAAATGATGTGCTGAGTCTGAAGACTCCTCCTGAAAAGATTGAGAGTAAGGTTATTGTTTTTTTCTCTTGTTTTTTTTGTTTTTTTTTTAGTTAAACGTTTCTATGTTGATCATTTTGTCTCCTTTGGAGTGTTGTGCCTTTACACTATCCATATAAGAGATTTATTGGCTGCCTGAAGGCTAGTTAAATTGTTAGCCTCAGTCATTTCTTCTTTTATGTCTGGAAGCCATATTTTCCAGTTGCCAAGCAACAATGTTCTAATCACTTCTAAGCACTTAAATGGCGAGTGTTATGTTGTTGTTGTTTTTTTACCTTTGTATAGTGAAAGCAGGAATTTATGGTTCTGTTGACTGCGTGATTGGCTGGAGCTCTCTGATGATGTCATCACATTGCTCACTTGCCCAATGATAACAGCAAGTTTCTCTCTCTCTCTCTCTCTCTCTCTCTCTCTCACACACACACACACACACTCACACACACAAACACACTCACACACGCACACACACTCACACACACACTAACACACACACACTCACACACACAAACACACTTACACACACTAACACACACACACACTCACACACACACTAACACACACACACACACTCACACACACACTCACACACACACACACACACTCACACACACACACACACTCACACACACAAACACACTCACACACACACTCACACACACAAACACACTCACACACACACACACACACACACACACACACACTAACACACACACACACTCACACACACACTAACACACACACACTCACACACACACACACACACTCTCACACACACACACACACACACACACACACACACACACACACACACACACACAGACTTTACAAGTGATTAATCATGATTCATGTATGAACTTTAACGTTATGTTTTAACCTACAGATTTTACACATGCAGTGGAGATATGTAGTGGACTTTGGATTCCATCTTTGATTATCATTCATTTCATGCCATACAGTTGTGCTCAAAAGTATGCATACCCTCAAATAAATTGTTAAACATTGACATTTATTTGGAAAATATGACTGATAATGCAAAATAATTTGGTGCTCTGATTTGGTGCTCTGGCAGTATATTGCATCATGGGGAAGACAAAAGAACTGCCAATAGACCTGCGTAATAAGGCAGCTGAACTTTATAAAGCAGGAAAAGTATCTAAAAAGATATCTCAACACTTGAAAATGCCAGTCAGTACTGTTCAAACCCTGATAAAGAGGTGGAAAACAATAGGTTCTGTTGATAATAAGCCTCAGTCAGGTAGATCAGAAACAACTTCGAGAGAAATACAGGCTGCTCTGGAAAAAAGTGGTGGTGTTGTTTCAAGGAGAACAATAAGGAGGTACTTGAATACAAATGACCTGCATGATCAAGTTACCAGGAGAAATCAGTTACTGCGCCAATGACATAAAAAGGCCCAACTTCAGTAGACCAGACAGAACATAGACAAGACTCACAGCTTCTGGAACAGAGTCATGTGGAGTGATGAGAACAAAACTGAACTTTATAGTCACAACCAGAAACACTATGTTTGGAGAGGAGTGAACAAGGCCTACACTAAAATTACACCATCCCCACTGTAAAACATGGTGGGGGATCTCTGATGTTTTGGGGATGTGTGAGCTCCAGTGGCACAGGGAAGTTTGATAGAAAGATGAATGCAGCAGTGAGTGAATGAGAGTGTGTGCGTGCCCTGCGATGGGTTAGCACTCCGTCCAGGGTGTATCCTGCCTTGATGCCCGATGACGCCTGAGATAGGCACAGGCTCCCCGTGACCCGAGGTAGTTCGGATAAGCGGTAGAAAATGAATGAATGAATGAATTTGCATTCTACAGCACGAAACCTGCACGTGGAACGCTCTTGGATATTCCAACATGACAATGATCCAAATCACAAGGCAAGGTCGACCCTCCAATGGCTGCAGCAGAAAAAGGTGAAGGTTCCTGACGTCAATATCATCGAGCCACTTTGGGAAGTTCTCAGTTTGTGCACAGCAACCAAAAAATTTACAGGAACAGGAGGCATTTTCCCAAGAGGAATTGGCAGCTATACCACCATGTGAATTAAGAAACTCATGCACAATTATAGGCATTGATGCGAACAACATTTACATTTAAATTTACAGCATCTGGCAGACGCCCTTATTCAGAGCGACGTACAGAAGTGCTTAAGTCTCTATCATTGGATACAATAACTCTGGTTCACTAAGTTACATACTTAAGATACCATGAGTCTAAAACATTGTTTTTATAAACATATAAGCAACAAACAGGGAAGGAAGTGTTAATTGAAGTGCTTCATGAATAAGTAGGTCTTCAACCGCCGTTTGAAAATAACCAGTGACTCAGCTCTCTGGACCCCTAGCGGAAGTTCATTCCACCACCTTGGTGCCAGAACAGAGAAGAGTCTTGTAGTATACTTGTCTCTTACCCTGAGAGATGGTGGAACTAGTCGAGCAGTGCTGGTAGATCGGAGGGTGCGGGGTGCAGTGCGAGGAGTGATGAGGGCTTTGAGGTAAGAGGGAGCTGGTCCATTTTTGGCTTTGTAGGCCAGCATCGATGTTTTGAATCTGATGCGTGCAGCTACCGGAAGTCAGTGGAGGGATCGCAGCAGCGGGGTGGTATGTGAGAACTTTGGCAGGTTGAAAACAAGCTGTGCAGCTGCATATTGGATCATTTGCAGAGGACGAATTGCGTTCATAGGTAGACCTGCTAGCAGTGCGTTGCAGTAGTCCAGTCTAGAAATGACAAGAGATTAAAAATGTCAGGTTAAAGAACTAGGCAAATGAGAACTAAAGGTCTGCAAACTATTGAACAGGGATTATTTCCTTATTTTCTTTTGTTATGTTTTGTTTGATGATTGTGCCATTTTGTTATGCCTTACATGTTAACTTGGGTCCTATAAGAAATAAAATGCTTTTTGTTTTTCCTTCTTACTCATGTTTTCTTTAAGAAATGGTACACATCTTGCACATTCTCCCAAGGTATGAAAACTTTTGAGCACAACCAATTTTACTACTACTACAACAACCTACTACTACTGCTACTACTACTACTACTACTACTAATAATAATAATAATAATAATAATAATAATAATAATAATTATTATTATTATTATTATTATTATTATTATATAATAATAATAATAATAATAATAATAGTTCTTATTATTATTATTATTATTATTATTATTATTATTATTATTATTATTATTATTATTATATAATTTTACATTTAAACAATTATGTAGTATTACTAAAATATTTCTTTTAACAGATTATAATTATTATCAAGTATTTTTTTCCATGATTATTCAGTGTTCACATGATTCTTTTTGTTATTGATTTTTCACAAATGATTTTTTTAACACAATTAATTTATGTCACATTTTCTAAAAGACAAGTCATTTATTATATTAATTTATGATTTTATTTTAATTCATGTAGTCATTTTTATCACGTTTTTCCGCATATTTTTTCATATGTTATTTTTGAGTTTACATTTCAATTCTTTTCAAATAACTTTATTTTTTTTTCATGTCATTTCATGTCAATACGTCCATATTTTTTTATTATTTCATTTTTATTGTTTATTTTTCATGTGATTCTTTTTTTTTTTTAACAATTATTTGCAGGTCATTTTTTTACACCTTCATATTTTAATATATTTGAATTTTTTTTTTTTTTATACATGAATAAATTATGTTCCGATTTTTCCACCCCATGATTCATTTTCTTTTACCTGACATTTTTACGCATCGTTCATTTATTTTTATGTGTAGTAGAGTGTGTATTATTTATCACACGTCATATTCATGATGTCACATGCACTTAGTTTACATGAACACTTTTAAGGCAAATGCACTTTCATATGATTTTGATCTATTTCTTCCGGTTCATGTGGCACATCTGTAATTTTCTCTGTAAGGTTGTGGAATTTGCTTAACATTTAGCAAACATCTGCACAGAAAGGTAACCAGCTTCTCCACTTGCCCTTACTTTGCCTCTGGCTCTATCAGTCTGAGCTATCTGTTTACGTCCGTCTTTCAAGGTCACCAGCTGTTTGGGATGCTAAACACGTAGCGGCTGCTCCGTGACCTCGTCTCCCTCCTCTCTCTCTCTCTCTCTCTCTCTCTCTTGCTCTCTCTCGCTCTCCCTCTCCTTCTCTCCGTTGCTCTTCTCCTCCTGCTGTCCTCTCCCTATCCTGCTTTCAATTTTAATACGAGCTCTGCCAATACCAGGTGCACAGGCGAAATTATTTATTTTCCAAATCAATCATACTTATATGAGTCCCTTATCACGTCGACCTGCTTCCGCGAGAAACGCTTCTTTAGAGCTCTCGATCTCGGAATCCAATTTCCGTGTAGTTTGCAGTTGAGGACAATAGTGCGGCTATGCGCACCAGAGATACCCGGCATCGTGTCTAAGAAACGTGTCCGTATTTATCTGCTCACATGGTTGCCTTGTACGCATCAGCCCTGCTCTTGACCTTCATATTCCATTAGCTGTTGTCGTGTCCAAAAAGACAGAACTTCCCAAAAATAAACCACTCGCATGCATAGATTACAGAGCCTGAAGCTCAAAGCAGAACCATTTTTATAAAGCACGAGCAGATGGCCGTGTTTACAGTGTAAACAGCTAGCTTGGGGATCGTTCACCCCAAAGCGTAATGTAGTTGAAAATATTGATTTAGCCTACGTCTCCACAGACGTTTCCTTCAGTCCGACACTAGGCTGAAATTGTCCGTTTAATAATAATAATAATCAGCGTCGAGTTTATTCACATACTGCTTTTTTTTTTTTTTTTTTTTTACTAACCCGTTTATAATAAAGCAGGAAGCGAAAACTCAACAAATATACAACTGGGTAGGGAAAACTCTAGAAATTATTCTCGCCTCTAATTGCCATTATGCAAATGTTTAAGCAAGAATTGCTTAAAATCTATAAATACATACTTCATTTATTCTAAATCACAAAGCATAGCATCAATCTGCTTTATATAAATTGAACATATGGGACCTCTGCGAAGGGAAAACAAAAAGTTGTCGAATCCACGTTTTATTTCTGCTTCGTAACAATGTAACAAAGTTACATTAAAAAGTACAAAAAAAAAAAAAAACTAATAATAAATAAATAAAAAACTTTTTAAAGTTTACATTTTAAAGAAAACCACAGATTCGCACAAATGATAGGATTTCGATTCATAATGCAATCGGTTGAGACATGACGAAACCGCAATACGGTAATAATGCTATAATAATTCTAATAATAATTACACAATATGATATTATACAATTATAATTCATTTACATTTACAGCTTTTGACATGAGCCCTTATCCAGAAAGACGTACAGTACAAGTCGTTAAGAACTTCAGAAATCATTAGGTCTTCTAAGAAAAGTCTTGATGCATGACTTTGTTGTACCCTGAGAGATGGTGTGGTCGGGACAGTCGAGTAGTGCTTGAGGATCTGAGGGATCGTGGTGCAGTTAGGTGAGTGACATGAGCTTTGTGTTAAGAGAGTGCTGGACAACCGTCTAGAATTTCTGCACATAGCTGCAAATGTTTCTTCCGGTAGCTGCAGATTCAGATTCAACACACTTTTGCTTGCCTAGAAAAGCCAAAACCAGCTCCCTCTTACCTCAAAGCTCTTCTCACTCCTCACACTGTATCTCGCTCCCTCAGATCTACAGCACTGATCCACTGGTCCCACCATCTCTCAGGGTAAGATGTAGATATACAGCTAGACTCTTCTCTGTTCTGGCACTGAGGTGGTGGGATTAACTTCTGAACAGCTGAGTCACTTGCTGAAAGCATATTAATGTAAAATGATGACCAAAAAAAAAAATTGACTATTTTTGAGCAAAAGAAGAATCCAAAAATAAAACTGTTAAATAAAAATGTAAAGAATAAAAGACTAAGCATTAAACTTATTCTGACCTTTGATAGACAGTCAATCCTCACCATAATGAAGAAAAGAAAAAAAAGAAAAGAAAAGAAAAGAAGAGAAAAGAAAAGATTTAAAATCTATAAAATGTATAAAAAGAAGAGAATAGAAGAGAAGAGGAAAGGAGAAGAGAATAAAAGAGAAGAGAATAAAAGAGAAGAGAGGAGAGGAGAGGAGAAGAGAGGAGGAGAAGAGAGGAGAAGAAAAGAGAAGAGAATAAAAGAGAAGAGAAGAGAAGAGAAGAGAAGAGAAGAGAAGAGAAGAGAAGAGATCTCCAGTCTCCTGATAAGTGATGAGTAATACTGCAAAAGAATATGTCTATAAAAAAGAAGAGAAGAGAAGAGAGAAGAGAGGAGAGGAGGAGAAGAGGAGAGAAGAGAAGAGAAGAGAAGAGAAGAGAAGAGAAGAGAAGAGAGGAGAGGAGAGGAGAGGAGAGGAGAGGAGGAGAGGAGAAGAGAAGAGAAGAGAGAAGAGAGGAGAGGAGAGGAGGGGAGCGGAGAGGAGAGGAGAGAAGAGAAGATAAGAGAATAAAAGAGAAGAGAAGAGAATAAAAGCGAAGAAAAGAGAAGAGAAGAGAATAAAAGAGAAGAGAAGAGAAGAAAAGAGAAGAGAAGAAAAGAGAAGAGAAGAGAATAAAAGAGAAGAGAAGAGAAGAGAAGAGAAGAGAAGAGAAGAGAAGAGAAGAGAAGAGAAGAGGTGAGGAGAGGTCTCCAGTCTCCTGATAAGTGATGAGTAATACTGCAAAAGAATATGTCTATAAAAAAGAAGAAGAAGAGAAGAGAGAAGAGAGGAGAGGAGGAGAAGAGGAGAGAAGAGAAGAGAAGAGAAGAGAAGAGAAGAGAAGAGAAGAGAAGAGAAGAGAAGAGAAGAGGTGAGGAGAGGTCTCCAGTCTCCTGATAAGTGATGAGTAATACTGCAAAAGAATATGTCTATAAAAAAGAAGAAGAAGAGAAGAGAGAAGAGAGGAGAGGAGGAGAAGAGGAGAGAAGAGAAGAGAAGAGAAGAGAAGAGAAGAGAAGAGAAGAGAAGAGAAGAGGTGAGGAGAGGTCTCCAGTCTCCTGATAAGTGATGAGTAATACTGCAAAAGAATATGTCTATAAAAAAGAAGAAGAAGAGAAAGTTCCCTGATGGAGACAGATGATAGCAGCCTGAGAAATCAGAAAAAAAAAACAAGCAGCAGAAACCGGATAGAGGGGAAAGGGGTTTAAAACTGTACGAGCTGAAAATCGGATGTTGCCAAAAACAAGTGGTGAGGGAACAACATAAGAGCATGATGGAGAGAGACAACGAGTGTGTGTGTGTGTGTGTGTGTGTGTGTGTGTGTGTGTGGGGGGGGGGGTTAGTTGGTATGAAAAGCAGGAGAGAACAGAAAGAGAGGAACGAAAACTGACTTTGACACGGCTCATTTCCAGTGTGTGTGTGTGTGTGTACGAGTGTGTGTGTGTGTGTGTGTGTGTGTGTGTGTGTGTGTGTCAGCGCTAATAGGTCCCGCAGAAACCAGCAGCCCCGGCACTACAGACGGAACGGGCCAAGCCGATCGAAAACGAGCTTTAATGCCGACCTGATGAGTGCTGCAATCACTCAGATGTTTTTTTTTAATAATCATAGCAATAATTATATATTTTATTTATACTGAGACTTTCTCTCATCCAAGGTCAAGATGACAAATAAAAAACACACAGGTGCTTAGAGGAAGAGAGGTGACAGTGTAGTGAAGTCAACATCATCAAAAACATCAAAAACTGACACAAATTTCACCAGAAATTGTCAAAATGTTAGGTTTCGTTTGATTGTTTTGTTTTGTTTTTTCTGGTAAAGGAGTATTTAGCGTATGGTTTATTGGTCCAGATCTTCACACATCACTCATATGACTGAGAGAATGTATTCCATATTTCCCACGTGCTAGCTAGTTAGCATTTACATTTAGACAGACTCATTAATGGAATCAATTAACCTCTGTATTTCAGGGTAGACGCTGCTAACCGTTCATTACGTTTGCACAGATGGGGTCCTGCTTTACATGCTAGTCTAGTTGCTCCGTTTATTCGTTCATTCAGTCGTTCATTAGTTCATTCGTTCATTTTAGTAACAGCTATATACTGCATATCGTGGTAGGAGCTTATACTGGAAAAACATGAATTAGGAATGCAGCCAGGGTGAGATACCAGACTATCTCACACACACACGCACACACACACACGGACACACACACTCACCCAGATCACAGGTTCATTCACACACACTTAACCCATTCATACACTCATCAACACACACTCATTCTTACATTCATCCATAACTCGTTCACACACTCAACACACACACAATTCGTTCATTCCCTCGTTCACACTGTTCACCCACTCGTATGTTCGTTCACACATGAAAACAAATAATAATTCTTAAAGTGCAGGTGTACTTTTCTATTAGTCTCTTTATTTGAGTGAAAAATATGGTTCATTGTCATGGTTACAGTCTTTGAATTCGACCACATGCTGTTGTTGTTCTGGTGCTCTGGGATCGTCACAGTGGATTAGTTTGTTCACATATTTGATTTTGACACAGGTTTTACATCAGATGCCTTTCTTGGCACCGACACGGAGAGCAAAGGATCCACTGGAACAGCAGAAAACACTTAACCGTGCGGAATATTATTTATTAATTTAAAATGTAATTCTACTAAAATGTAAAGTTACCTAAGCTGTCGATGATATGAAACATTTAGTTCAGTGTTTATAGTTTAGATATAAAGGACAAATAGAACAGAAAGTTTCAAAGCAGGAACTAATCAGAAAGGATAAGGGTGAGGGTTTAGGGAAATGTTGGTTGTTGAGGCAAAACTAGACTAAGCAGAGCTTTACAATTTATACATTTGTCTAAAGCTGGTTTATGACTATGTCTGTTGTTCAAATAGCTGTACAAATAAAACTGAATCGAATTGCAGTGTAGCTCAAAACACAGTGTAGTTAAACAATTAATACACTGTGCTATTTACGCCCAGGTTCCATGCGAAGCTCGGTGTGAAGCTGCAAGGGTGAGATTCTGACCAACATTAAAAAGTCTTATAGATATTAAAATTATTCAATAATCAGCCCCTAAGCTCTAATAAAAAGACATGCATGCTAGATATTCTGTGAAGATGTGAGTCTTATAGCTTTGCTTGAGGGAACGGTGACATGTGGCCATTCAGATTGAAAGGGAAAGCTCATTCCACTAAGCAGTAAGATCTAGCCTGTACATCTGGTTTCTACATAATGAGGTACAGCACCCTTTGGTGCCAGGACTACAATGATAAGAGATTGCTTATCTCGTAGCTGACTAGTTTAGTAGTTACACAGGCAGGTGGTGTAAATTAATTGTCACAGCTCCATGTTCATATAGCAACTTCATGGGGATCAAAGGTATTACGGGGACAAACATCCGAGCGTAATTATTTGTGATATACTGTACACTGGATATTGGGAAAGCCATGCTAGCTGTGGCTCATTAGAGAACAATTCAGTTTATACCATAAAACAGTCAAATTAATGCAGGCACCATCAAAACAGCCTCATTAGCCATTTTCATGGTACAAATTAATTTGGACTATTGACCATAGTTCACTCTAAGGGAGAATTCGGAAAAGTATTCAAACTGATTTAACCAGAACAGTAATCAATGTGTTAATGTGTTTATTTAGATCCTGTCTGTATAGAAAGGGCATTCACTAAATTCCAGGGGTTTCGTTACCACGACGTAAATGACAATGACAATGACAATTTATTTATATAGCACAGATAATGTCAACTTCCATCAACCAATGTGCTTTCCATTAGGTCATTAAAAACAAAAACAAAAAACACACAACAATCAAAGAGAAAAATCGTACAAACATCCCATCAGCCATATGCTTTTAAAGTGGGCATGTTTCTGGAGGTCTTGGAAAAACGCCTTCTTTCAAAAAAAAAAAAAAGAGCATACCTACGATGGATAATGAAGGACAAAACAATCATACAGGTAGATTTTATATTTTATATCTATTATGCTTTATTATCTTACAGTTAA
Source organism: Tachysurus vachellii (assembly GCF_030014155.1). Classification (NCBI taxonomy): domain Eukaryota; kingdom Metazoa; phylum Chordata; class Actinopteri; order Siluriformes; family Bagridae; genus Tachysurus; species Tachysurus vachellii. The sequence goes on from NC_083463.1 coordinate 5,255,109, forward strand.
GCTATTTTCGATAACAACAAATAAACAACCAAAAACTATGGTTAGGGTTAGGGTTAGGGTTAGATTATCAAATAGGCCACGCCTACCCGATGATGCAATATCTGTTACGCTGTTCTGAAATCCATGGAAATAAGTGCATCCCGTATATAAAGTGAAATGAAACTGGTGAACTTGGAGCAACACACCAACACAAACCCAAAATTCTTCTAATGATCCTAATCCAAGCTCAGGATCGGACCCTGGAGCTTCACATCACTCCCTGAATCAGTGCCTATAAAGTATACGGTAATGATTTCTAATTTCATTATCTGGTTGAATGGGTTCCATCTTGCACCTGATTCCACTCACACTTATTTCCTCGTGTCATCTGAGGAGATTTTCCTTACCACTATTTGCTCTGTCTTGTCCAATGGAAATCTAAATTTAGATCCAGTTTTTTGTAACCAGCTTCAGATCCATGGTTAACGATCAACGTATTTATTTAGATCTTGTCTGTTTAGGAAGTGGGAGGAAACTAGTGAACCTTGAGCAACCCACCAACACCAACCAAAGGTTTATCAAACGATCCTAACCTAAGCTCAGGATCAGACCCTGGAGCTGCACATCACTCCATGAATCAGTGCCTATAAAGTATACAGTAATGATTTCTAATTTCATTATCCAGTTGAACGGGTTCCATCTTACACCTGATTTCACTCACACTTCCTCATGTCATATTTTTTATTTAATTATTTCTTATTTTTAAGATTTTTCGTACCACTGTCTGCTCTGTCTAATCCAATGGTGATCTAACTTTACATCCGGTTTTCTGTAACCAGCTTTGGAACCGTGGTCCATCGTTTAAATCGCTATACAAATAACATTAAACTGAAGTGAATGTGGCTGTCCTATCGTGTCTGTTTCTCTTTGGACAGCAGTCTGGTTACGTTTATAATGCACTAAAAGTGATGAGGTATGATGAGTGTGAAGGGCATCCAAAAAGCAACGCATGCCAAGGTTCCTTTTTGGATGGATATGACTGCTAGTGCTTCTGCTCCTTCCAGAATAGAATGCAGTTACAGTTAATAATAAAAGTAAGAGTCAAGCTACAGTACAGGCAGGTAGAATTAACACTGAACAGATCCAAACTCTGTGACAAACTGTGAATTGATGTATGGGTTCAAATTAGACGATTCTAAGGACAGGAACTATAGAGAGCTGACAAAGGTAAGGTAAAATAGTGTCTTGGTAATTGAGTAAAAATGACATTACATTTACAGCATTTAGCAGACGCCTTTATCCAGAGCAACTTACATTTTTATACAACTGAGCAATTGAGGGTTAAGGGCCTTGCTCAGGGGCCCAGCAGTGGCAGCTTGGTGGACGTATGAATCGAAATCACAACCTTCTGATCGGAAGCCCAACACCTTAACCACTAGGCTACCACATCCCCAGTAAGTAAGTAAGGTTTTAAAATATAATGTAAAAGAGAGGGGGTGCACGGTGGCTTAGTGGTTAGCACATTTAGCTCACACCTCCAGGCTCGGGGTTCAATTCCCGCCTCTGCCTTGTGTGTGTGTGGAGTTTGCATGTTCTCCCCATGCCTCGGGGGTTTCCTCCGGGTACTCCGGTTTCCTCCCCCGGTCCAAAGACATGCATGGTAGGTTGATTGGCATCTCTGGAAAATTGTCCCTAGTGTGTGATTGCATGAGTGAATGAGAGCGTGTGTGCCCTGTGATGGGTTGGCACTCCGTCCAGGGTGTATCCTGCCTTGATGCCTGATGACGCCTGAGATAGGCACAGGCTCCCCGTGACCCGAGGTAGTTCGGATAAGAGGTAGAAAATGAATGAATGAATGAATGAATGTAAAAGAGAAGTAATAAAATGACAAATGAACTCAACGAGGCAACAATATAAAGCCCTTGAACCACAAGATGGTTCTGCAAAGGTTCTTTGAATGGTTAACACTTTCTTGTTTTGTTCTCATTCGCTACCCCTTGATTTTTTGTTGAACCTTCAATGGCTTCCCCAACAGTCAATCCAAAGTGAGCTTCAGGACAGTTGAAAGAACCTTTAGATATAAAGTTATATGTATCTCTTAAGAGCGTTTGTTTCTATCATTTGCTTTTGACTGATTTTACAAATTGAATAAACCATTTGATCTTTTCTAAAATAGGTCATTCATAAACTCATCTGGGGATGTGGTAGCCTAGCGGTTAAGGTGTCGGGCTATCAATCGGAAGGTTGTGAGATCGATTCCTACGTCCACCGAGCTGCCACTGCTGGGCCCCTGAGCAAGGCCCTTAACCCTCAATTGCTCAGGTGTATAAAAATGAGTTAAAAACGTAGGTCGCTCTGGATAAGGGCGTCTGCTAGATGCTGCAAATGTAAACATATTGTCTTAAAAACATCTCACAGATGTTATCTACATCGAGATACAATTCCAAAAAGTAATGACACTGATTTCGCCTTGTGCAGGTTTTAGTATAATAACAAGTGTATTGCTCTTTAAGTGCTCTACATAAAACTATTTTTAGTACAAAACCTCAGGGTTTATATAGAACTCCAAGGGACCTAGTTTTTTAAGAGTACAAGTAGCTCACTAGTTGACTAGTTACAATGGTGAACTGAACTGATAGGGGGAAAAAATGACCAAGACCAGGTTGGAGTTCAAGTTGTATGAAAGGACTCAAATGCACACTCTGCCTTGGCTGCTAAATTTTCTAACTTTTGAACTGAAGGAACTTCAATAACTATGATTTTTTAACGATTTAGCTTGTTTGTGAAGACGTAAACATGACGTGACTGTATAGGTCATGACCTCGGCAAGCAGATCCTCAGCATCTCGTGGTGTGAGTGAAAACAGGCTGAGCTTGTAGAGTTTTATTCATCACGCTTGGATCTCGCCTGCTGATCTTTGAGCACTGACGACAGATTTGTTAGGGTTTTAAGTCAGGGATGGAAATGGATGTGTGTGTCGGTTTTGACGATGAAAGCCTACGTCTGTTCCTTCTGTCTCTCGCTACGTGTGTGAAAAAGCTTTGAGGATGTCTTGCTGTCTTTTCTTGTCTGCTTGTTTCAGCTGATGCGAGTTCATACAGACATGCTGAGTGGCCAAACTCAATCACTCACAGAGCGTGAAAGTGAGCTGGATGGGTTGAAGTAACAAAGTAAGCTGAGGTTAAAAAAAACTAAGTACAATGCAGAGAAATGTCATTGTAAAATGTAACGGGTAAAATAATAATCATAATTATTATTTTATGAGGACGTGATGGTCCAGCGGTCAAGGCCCTGGGTTCCTAATCAGAAGGTCAGGGTTCAAGCCCACAAGCTGCTGAGACATCTACGTTAGCTCCTTGAGCAAGGCCCTTAACCTCGCCTGCTCCAGGAACGCCACACGATCCCTGACCCTGCGCTCTGACCCCAGGCTCATAATATCGAAAATTGGGGAAGTCGTGGCCTAATGGTTAGAGAGTTTGACTCCTAATCTTAAGGTTGTGGATTCGAGTCTCGGCCGGGCAATACCATGACTGAGGTGCCATTGAGCAAGGCACTGAACACCCCCCAACACCTCCAACCCCCAACTGCTCCCCGGGCGCCACAGCATAAATGGCTGCCCACTGCGCCGGGTGTGTGTTCACGGTGTGTGTGTTCACTGCTGTGTCTCACTCATGTCTTCCTCAGGTGAGCACATACAACCGACCGAAGCAAGACAGATGGGCAAGCATAAGGGTCTGAGTGACTCTGATAAGGATCAACTCGTGATGGCTAGACAAATGGTTCAGAACACCTCCAAAACTACAAGTTTCTGGTATGCTTTGGAAAATACCTACCAAAAGTGCTCCAAGGACGGATAACTGGTGCACCAGTGACAGGGTCATGTGTGGCCAAGGCTCATTGATGCATGTTGGACTATCACATCTGCTCTAAGAAGGTCTACTGAAAGTGAATGCTGGATATGATAGAAAGGTGTCAGAACTCACTGAATCACACATGAATGAGTTATACCATGGGCATTTGAGCATCAGATCTGGACCAATGGAAGAAGGAGGCCTGTTGTGATGAATCACATATTCTTTCACATCATGTGGATGAATAATGATGACAGTGTTAATATTATGTTGTTACACTATATTAATGTTTATGAATGTATGTCGCATTAATAAACAACGTCTTACAGTACACACACATACTGACTTTACTACATACTGTATAGTGAACTAGGCCATGCAAATCCACCTCTTAATGTGCAAATGTGTGTTTGCCTTTACTCTTATTTTAAATCAACATGTAAATAGGCTCGGATGGCACCATCAACAACGTAATTGCATATGGATGAAAACAGAGAGCTGAATATTCATGCGTCTCTTCTCTTCCGACTCGACAGGAAAACCAAAACCACATCAGATCTTGAAACAATATTAATTCAGCATTTTATTTCTCACTGTGCGGTCATTTTCATTCAAATAAAAAGCCACCAAAAACATGAAGAGTCCATAATGAAGTCTCGTAAAAAATATGATCCATCAGCCGAACGTTACTGGTGACTGACATTTTAGTTCAACTGAACAATTGAGTCTAATGTAAGAAGCAAGAAAAGTGTTAATTGTTTAAAAAGCATTTACAAGCACTTTGATTTTCTTCATACTGTTTAAACCTGGGAAAACAAATGAGCTGTTTACTAATCACACAAGCCAGATTGTCAGCAGACTCTACTATATTCTGTCAATAAATGTTTACAGGAACGCCTACTTTTATTTGATTGACATGGTGCATGACCAACAACAACCGCTAACTTATCAACAAACACAGGATTTTCTGATCCTGAAATACAGAAGTGGTCACTATTTATTTATTTAACAAATCTTTAGACAGAATTTTGTGAACTTGTGAAAATTTACTGAAAATAAGACAAAGAATTATACACAAGAACAAAAAAAAAGCTAAGAAGAAGATCCTAAGGCTTGTGGCCAAAAAAGTGTACTGGGAACAGTGAACATGAATAAAATGTGATTCCAGAACTTTAAGACAGACAAATCTGCTACTGGTATGTTATTGGAAGGTGAGAGGAAACCAGAAGAACCCAGAGGAACCCAGAGGAACCCAGAAGAACCTAGAAGAACCTCCAGCTCAAAGGACCCTGAAGCTGTTTTCCTGAAGCCAGTTCTTCTAGCTGTTCCATTTTGTAACATGGGGTTACTCATGACCATGTTTCCATCAGGTACTGTAATAGCAGGACAAGTAGGATCTCCAAGGCATGTGATCTCTCAATTATACTAAGCAGCACCACTTTGGAAAGCACTTCTACAGCTTTCTGAATAAAGAATTTGCACTGCTAAGCTAAGCACAAATAGCAATAGATTCTAGTAGAAAAAAATAAAATAATAATAATGTGCCATGCTGTTACTGTGAAAATGAATGCGATAACACTGCATGGCCTTATGACTTGTGTGCTTTACATGGTGAAGTCATGCTGGAATACCCCGTCGCTGATATTGATGGGTCTCTTTGTTGTCATGCTTCAACAGTGACTCTTACTAAAGTGGCGACCGAAAAAAGACCAAAGTAATCTTGCATCCTTTTGCGCTCCCCATAACTTCCCTCCCTCCTTCGCTCATTTTCCATAGCGTGACAGAAATTGGTAGTAGTGGTTGGTGAAGAAGACCTCATATATCTGCTGTGTGCATGATTAGCTGTGCTGCGCATGTGATTTCCGTGCTAGAGCTCCCTGGAGGGTTCAAACCGTGTTCTTGATGATAAAAAAAAAGTGTTACTGGAGTGTCAGATTAACAGCTACATAGGTAGTGGCAGTAAAATCTCACAGATTGCCGTCAGATGAAATTGGCAGCCTGAGGGTACGGTTGTGGCTGAAAAGATACCCTTTGATTCTTACGGGGTTTTTTTTCATCCAATGTGAAGGTTTATGCAAAGAGCACTGCTTTTGTTGGGTTTTGTTGGTTGTAATTTTGTCAAAACTTCCCATCTCGTCAGACTATTCATGTGTAAGTTTAAAGAATCAGTTAATCAATGGTGACAATCTGACATGAAGTTAATCTTCCCCTGAACTGATTATTTTTTAATAATTACATGTTCAATACCATATTGACCTTTTTTTTACCTCAGATTTAATTCCTAATTTAGTCTTGGCCCATTTCTACCCACCGTATGTATGTCTCACATTTTATACGACAGCTACCAAAAGGAGCGAGAGGGTGAAAGCTATCACGTACAGTACGCGTCCTCGACGACACGTGAATCCGGTCAAGTGCTTCTTTTCATCTTTTTATAAAGTACTCATTCTGCATCACAGGGCAGTGTAGCATATTCAGAGAAAACCGCTATTCGCTTTCTTCCATGTGAATGTTCACAATTGACTGTGATTGACAGGCGAGAGAAAGAAAACAAAGAGAGAGAGAGAGCGAGAGAGACTTTACTCCACCCTTCCCACCCAGAGTGTACAGCATGCTGCGTCAATGCCAGGATTCAAACTCACAATCTTCAGACACGTTTTTTTTGTTGTACCACTTGGGATATCAGTTTAGATTTCATTTGTGGAATATCTCTGAGACAGACAAGTTATTTCCTGTGATTACTTACAGCGTAGCAACAACTATATACACTCTGTCCCTCAGCGGCTTCTCTTTTTCTTATTTAATAATACGAGAAAATGCACCATGATACCAAAAATACATCCAGCATTTATAGAATGTCCCATGGAGGAATATAGAGCTTTACCTTCGACAGTTACAAAGGAGACTCCTTCTATAAATGTTAGCTAAATCCTTTTATAGAAATCTACTAAAATAACCAAACCATTCATTCTACTGTCTTATTTTTAAATCTATTTATTTATTCAACACTGATAGGGATTGGCCATGGACCTTTATTCATTCATTCATTCATTTTCTACCGCTTATCCGAACTACCTCGGGTCACGGGGATCTCAGGCGTCATCGGGCATCAAGGCAGGATACACCCTGGACAGAGTGCCAACCCATCGCAGGGCACACACACACACACACTCTCATTCACTCACGCAATCACACACTACGGACAATTTACCAGAGATGCCAATCAACCTACTATGCATGTCTTTGGACCGGGGGAGGAAACCGGAGTACCCGGAGGAAACCCCCGAGGCATGGGGAGAACATGCAAACTCCACACACACAAGGTGGAGGCGGGAATCGAACCCCGACCCTGGAGGTGTGAGGCGAACGTGCTAACCACTAAGCCACCGTGCCCCCCGCCATGGACCTTTAGTTAATAATAATAATAATAATATGTTTAATTTATATAGCGCCTTTCCCAAGCTCAAGGACGCTTTACAAGGTACATAGTGTAATATACATATTCGTCGGACATTTGCCCAGGACAAAGGATCATACATATACACACATATAGATATTCGTCGGACATTTGCCCAGGACGAAGGATCACGTGCAGCTGCATGAGATAATAGCAAAAGACAGGACTATACACAAAAACATACAGTACAAGAGATGTTCAGGTTCAGGTGTTAATGTTAAACCATATAATCACATCCTAGACAAGTGTGTCATCAGTGTAGGTCTGAACTCCACATCGACCTCATGGCTTTTCAGACTGCACTTAACTCCAGGTTGTCGTTGTTCTAAAGCCTGCATTGAACTCTGGGTAAAGGACAATTTCAATCTAATTTTGAAATGCACAGCTTTGTTACCCAGGGTTATGAAACACAGGATGTACTGTACATGCCCAGTGTGAAACCATGTGGTGTTAGATCATTATGGTTGGATGCATAACAATAGAAAACAATCAGAAACTGAACATTTTGTTATCACATATCACACGAAAACAAGTATGTCGTAGCACTTAAAAATGCTCAGAAGTGTCAGCAAAACACTGAAAACCATAGAAGTGTAAAAAAACGTGGGTAAATTATAAGGTTCTGATTACGAGGTGTTTACTAGGACCCAGGGGAAGCTACTGTAAATGTGAGCCATACAGTATAATGTCAGATTTTTACGTTTACAGTATTATACAGATTCCCTTATGCAGAGCGACTTACATTTATCTCCTTTATACAGCTGAGCAATTGAGAGTTAAGGGCCTTGCTCAGGGGCCCAGGAGTGGCAGCTTGGTGGCCCTTGGATTCAAACTCACAACTTTCTTATCAGTATGGCCAAGACCCTAAAACTGTGCTACCACTCCTACCACTTCTCAGCTACCACTTTTAGATTAACTTTCTTTCGGATGACTTGTTTGGTTCATTCCAATTAACCAATGAATATTAGAGTTAAAATAACTAGGAGATAATAATACTAGTTAAAATAAGATCATGGTTGTTGTAATAATATTACAGTATATTCTGAGATGCTCGAATGCTATTAAATAATTCACTGACTGAATGGAAGGGTGTAGGGTTTATCCCAAAAGCAGAAATCAATAATAAAAAGTATGATATTTAAACAATAATGAACTGAAAGGGGGGGCACGGTGGCTTAGTGGTTAACACGTTCGCCTCACACCTCCAGGGTTGGGGGTTCGATTCCCGCCTCTGCCTTGTGTGTGTGGAGTTTGCATGTTCTCCCCGTGCCTCGGGGGTTTCCTCCGGGTACTCCGGTTTCCTCCCTCGGTCCAAAGACATGCATGGTAGGTTGATTGGCATCTCTGGAAAATTGTCTGTAGTGTGTGATTGTGTGAGTGAATGAGTGTGTGTGTGTGTGCCCTGCAATGGGTTGGCACTCCGTCCAGGGTGTATCCTGCCTTGATGCCCAATGACGCCTGAGATAGGCACAGGCTCCCCGTGACCCGAGGTAGTTCGGATAAGCGGTAGAAGATGAACTGAAAGGTAAAAACAAAGGGTACACTTACTCGTGAGTGTGTTTATCACATGCTCTCTTGCTGATGTCAGCTTTTTTAGAATATTCAACAAAACAGCAGCTGATGGAACCACACGTAGGACCTGCTGTATTTTTCCAAAGGTTCCACGTGACTGGCATTAAATTTGTGTCACGATGCGTGGGCCGTGCTGCATCTCCACAAATTCAGTTGCTTTGTTTCCTGCTTGTACAATAAATCTGTTATTTTTGGATGATTCATTAATGACTTACATTTACACTAAACCTATTGTCCCACTCACCACCTGTCGCAAGGCGTGTTTGTGTTGTTACTTGTGCGTGCTTGTGTGCACATGTGTGAGTGTGTGTGTGTGCGCGCCTTAGGCTATAACAGTTAGGCCCAGGCGCTCACCGTCTGCCATTCTGCCACTGTCCACCCCCCCCTTTATTTCTTCCAGCTCTTCTACAGGAGCCTAACTTCATGAAAACACAGCAGATGTTCAGCAACAAAGCGAAAACCGTTTCGTAAATAAAATTGTTGCTTTCAGTGCGGGTCCTTCGTTAACGGTGTATTGTACTGCGTAGAAAGTGAAACCCTTAACCGTAAGAACACGACGATTAAAGCTAGTTAATTACCCCGCTTCTCTTCGTATGTGTTTCGCAGTTAGTTAAACACTAATACGATCTCTGAATGGATCATATGTACTGTGTTTTTTTTTTCTTTCTCTAGTTGATGTGAGATGCTAATTTGCATACAGAGACGTGAAGTGTATTTTAATGCCAAAATAAATAAATAAATAAATAAATAAATAAATAAATAAATAAATAAATAAATAAAAGACTCCCTTTCAGAAAAGAGACGTTTGTTTACAACACTAGATGAAAGGAGTCTCCAGTTTCAACACTTTGTCAATATCAGTCAATATATTTTCCTCCACTGCCACATGCTCAGAGGATTTTAGGCCTTTTAATCCTATTGGCACATTTATTTTGCCTTCAGAAGAAAGGGAAATAAAAAGAGATGCGAAGCTGGTTAAAGAACATCTGTGATAATGATACGTAGTGATGATAGGAACTTGTCTTTCATATGTTCCACAAGGTTGCTTATAATGATTAAAAAAAAGTGCCGCTGGTTCCACAATTACACTCGTCTATGCATTCACTCACTCACTCATTTACTACCGCTTATCAGAACTACCTCGGGTCACGGGGAGCCTGTGCCTATCTCAGGCGTCATCGGGCATCAAGGCAGGATACACCCTGGACGGAGTGCCAACCCATCACAGGGCACACACACACTCTCATTCACTCACACAATCACACACTACGGACAATTTTCCAGAGATGCCAATCAACCTACCATGCATGTCTTTGGACCGGGGGAGGAAACCGGAGTACCCGGAGGAAACCCCCGAGGCACAGGGAGAACATGCAAACTCCACACACACAAGGCGGAGGCGGGAATCGAACCCCCAACCCTGGAGGTGTGAGGCGAACGTGCTTACCACTAAGCCACCGTGCCCCCCCTCATCTATACAGTGTATAGTTATAGAAAAAACATTAATATAATCGTACGCTACGGTGTCTCCCAGACGAGGACGGGTTCCCTTTTGAGTCCGGTTCCTCTCAAGTTTTCTCCCCATATCGTCTCAGAGTCTTACTGTCTTTTTTCTCCTCATCATCACCTCTGGTTTTCTTATTAGAGATAAATATCAATTAAAATGTATTCTGAATTGTTATATCCTGCGAAGCCGCTTTGTGACAACGTCCATTGTTAAATAAAAAGGACATTTTATTCAAATAAAAATGTCAAAAACATTAAAGTTCTATTCATTGTTCTTCATAATATATTGAACGCAAGCAGGAGGTTCAGGTATCCAGCAGAAATATGTGTTATAATTGCACAATCGGTGTCGGATATGCTGTGTTTGTTTCGCAGAATATCTCATCCACACTTCGCTGTTGTCTCAATCTCAAACAGTGGCTGTGGAAGTGCCAGCGAGCTGTTCAGAAAGCTGATTTCATCTCAGCTTCAGTCTCTCCACTTCCTGGCACTCAGGGAGACTTGGATCACTCCTGAGAATTCAGCAACGCCTGCTGCTCTGTCCTTCGCCTGTGCATTTTTTTTTCCCACCTCATACTCTACAAGGAATTGGGGACGGGGGCAGAGGCCTGTTTCTCTCTCAGAAATGGCACTTCACACCTCATGCACTGTCACACCTTAACATTTAATCATTTGAATTCCATGCTGTTACTGTTATCTTTGTATTATTGTTATCTATCACCCACCTGGCCCCTTGAGAAACATCATAGAAGAGCTGAAAGTCTCTTAAGGTGTTCCTTGTAACGGGATTTCACTAACTCTCTTAGGTGACGTCAAGCTTCTTTCAGGCAATCTGTAGTCCTCCTGCATCTTGTTCCCTTTGCTCTTTTCTTCTGCCCTCTGACAGGTCTGGACCTGGATAACGGCATTCAGAGAAAAATTCTGGTCTTAAGAGCTAAAACACGTTTAGAAATCAGAAAATGTAGTTATACAAAAGACCTAAGTTTGACACCGATGTAAATAAATAAATTACTCTTACAGTACGTGGGTGAGAATTTGAAAGAACTTCACGTACGTGTCAAACTGGTAAGAGCAGCAAAAAAAGGATATCACAGAGACAACGGATATATGATGATATAGGGCTCGTGACACCAAGATGAAGTTTGCACTCGTCTATAAAGTGTACAGTTATAGAAATAACATTATAACAATAATACTCTCTGGTGTCACCTAGAAGATGATGGGTTCCCTTTTGAGTCTGATTCCTCTCAAAGTTTCTTCCTAATATCCTCTCATGGGAATTTTCCCTTTCCACTGTTGCCTCTGGCTTTCACATTTAAGATGATTGTAAAATATATCATTTATATGCTGAATTTCTGCTTTGTGACAATGTCCATTGTTTAAAGTGCTGTAGCTCAAATGTTTAAGGCTCTGGATTGTTTATCAGGGTTCAAGCCCCAGCACTGCCAAGCTCCCACTGTTGGGCCCCTGAACAAGGCCCTCAACGCTCTCTGCTCCAGGGGCGCTGTACAATGGCTGACGCTGGGCTCTGACCCCAACCGTCAAAGTTGGTATATGAGAAGAACGAATTTGACTGTGCTGTAATATATATATATATATATATATATATATATATATATATATATATATATATATATATATATATATATATATACAGTATACATATATATATATATATATATATATATATATATATATATATATATATATATATATATATATATATAAATATATAAAACTTTTTTTTTTTTTCAGAAAAATAGAATCAAATACAGAAGAAATAAAATTAGACGGGGGGGCACGGTGGCTTAGTGGTTAGCACATTCGCCTCACACCTCCAGGGTTGGGGGTTCGATTCCCTCCTCCACCTTGTGTGTGTGGAGTTTGCATGTTCTCCCCGTGCCTCGGGGGTTTCCTCCGGGTACTCCGGTTTCCTCCCCCGGTCCAAAGACATGCATGGTAGGTTGATTGGCATCTCTGGAAAATTGTCCGTAGTGTGTGAGTGTGTGAGTGAATGAGAGTGTGTGTGTGTGCCCTGCGATGGGTTGGCACTCCGTCCAGGGTGTATCCTGCCTTGATGCCCGATGACGCCTGAGATAGGCACAGGCTCCCCGTGACCCGAGGTAGTTCGGATAAGCGGATAGAATCTGGAGAAGTCTAGTATTTAACTGTACAATCCCATGGCAATAGGAGTGTCAAAAGTTATATTAAATCTGTTTGTATGTTTATTAATACAAAATAGGTGTTATGCAGCTTTACACTAAGCATATTCTTTCTGCTATATTAATTACAGTACATTTCTGTATATAGTTTGTCACTGTACACAAACAGTTTTCAGTTTCATGCTGATTATTCAGGTGGATCCTTTTGTGTGTCCTTTCTTTCTTCTAAGTTCCTAGGTTTGTATTGGGTTCCAATGGGGTTTCTGTTTAAACAGAGAACGATTTAGATGTCATCACTTAAACAGGTTAAATCCCAAACACACCATGTAGTAAATTTAGAGTGGCTGTAATTGGGTGTCCTTGATCACATTGATGTTAAATGTGTTAGCAATGAAACTGTAGCTAATTAAATGTTGTTTTTTTTTGTATTCTTTCATAGATACATATATTTGCTTTATGAAGCATGACCATATATCCTAAGGTTAGTTGTTAAAACATCAGTAGTAGTAAAAACATTAGCAGTTATATTTGTACTTAGGTACTGAACATACATTTTTCCACTTCTTCTGGACCATGTTATAGAAAGGTGTTGTTTTTGAATAATTTACACTTTTCCATCAGTGGGCCTACTGTTCCCTCAGTCTGTCAAACCAACATAGTGTTCTTGCTCTGCTGATTAGTTGTTAAATCTGCTACTGTACAATGCAAAATAAGGGGCAGCTGAGAAAACAGGGAGGAAAGAAGCACTTGACACTGATCTCCTGTCATACCACTCTTGTCTATCCAACGTTCTCCTTTGATGTGATTGCAGCCAAGACATCCTTTTTACAAAAGAAAGCTAGATTCACCTATATGTGATTCCCGCAAGCTTAATAACACGTAGCTTCTCAACCTTCATCCATCACCTTCCTCTCTGCCAGCTGATGACTTTAGCACATTCTTTGAAGATAATAATTAATGCAATCTGCCAAGCATTCACACCTAACACCTTTACCATACTTTACTCAACCTCCATCTCCTCTAAAAGCCTTTCTCCTCTTTCTACAGAAGAGATTTGGCAACTTCTCTTTTCCAGAAATCTCATCACTAGTATGCTAGATCCCATCCCATCCCATCCCATCCCAACCCATCCAATCCCATCCCATCCCATCCCATCCCATTACATCACATCCCATCTCCTAAAAAAGCTTCTTCTGTGCATCACTTTAATTGTAAGTGACTCCAGAATTTCCCATCAGATTAAAAATGTCTTTAACACAGCAAGTGTCATGTCCATTCTGAAAAAAAAACAACACACACCTTTGAAAATATCAGTTTCACTTTCTCTCCAAATGTAATAAAGGTGCTGTTTATAAAAAGCTTTATGCTGTTAGGTTAGCAGAACTATATGTACTCTCGATCCTTCTAGATCTCACAGCAGCTTTTGAGATTCAGTCAGTCAACAAGACTTACCTGTACCCTCATACAAGCCTTGGCCATTTTGCCCTGCAACCAAAATATCACCTTCAAATACCTTTCCTGTCCACTAATTCATATATATGGCAGTATAAATAGCTTTTGTTTTTAAAATATATAATTGTACTATTATTAAGTAGCATTATTCATGCAGCATATATGAACCCATATATGTATTTAAATACTACCGCAGAATTTGAAAATGTATTTAAAACAGCATACTGTCACTCTACTGTAAATTGACAATCCACCCTGGATCCCAAGGGCTTCGCCTAACCTCATGAACAATTTCCAATGGCTTCCCATGAAGCTCCCAGAAGGCTCCACTGGCCTCCCACAAGGCTCCCACAAGGCTCCACTGACCACCCACAAGGCTCCCAGAAGTTCCTCTGGGCTCCAACAAGGCCTCCACAAGGCTCTGCTGTCCTCCCACAAGCCTGAGTGTTTGGTCGTCTTCCATTTTCTATACCTGCTCTTTCAGTGAAATAATTTCCTTGAATGGCTTTAACGCAAAACTCAAAAACTCATTTTCTCCTTCTTTCCTTCACACAATAGTGTGTCTGGCGGACACCTCGTCATGGATGGCAGCTCATCATATGAGACTAAATCCCACCAAGACTAAGTTGCTACACAACACTTACGGTGCTTTCCCATTTCAAGATCTTGTCACCTCGCTCCATCTCACCATTTGACAACCCTAGAAACCTTGGCAGACTTCTGTTTTCTAGTTATTGTTTTCTGCTCATGTCGCTAACCTAACTCAGCCATGCAGGTTTCTCCTTTACATCAACAGAGAGGACAGTAGATCTTTTCTGTCCAATAAAGCTGCTCTGGTGCTTGTTGAGTTCCTTGTCACCTTGAAACTGAACTACTTCACTTGCAGATCTTCCCATGCATTTCTATCTCTTCTATCTAACCTTTTTCTATCCCAAGGTTTTTATCTCTGCAAGTTTTTCCCCACGTCACCTCATTGCTGAAGTCCTTTTATTGGCTACCTACTGTACAGTACATGAGATTTAAGCCCTTGAAGCTTGCCTACAAAGCCAGAAATGAATCAGTGACTAACTCGACTCTGCACCAAGGTTCCTTCTAGCTATATCCAAGCACAGCTTGAGTTGATCCACCATCTCTCAAAAAAAAAAAAAAAAAAAAGAATAAGAAGTCCCAAGACTTGTCTCTGTGCTGACACAAAAATGATTGAATGAACATCTCATGGTTTTCTGAACATCTGAGTCACAGGTTATCAACAAAAGAAGATTGAACGCCTACCTTTTCGTTCTGAACACTCAGCACTACACATTAAAAGAACCCTCAACATGTACTGTTTCCTTTGTTGTTCCACCATCTCTTTAACAGGGCTATAGCTTTATTGTATTCTCAGAACATGGGCTATTTACACTAGCATGAAGATGTTTTTGATAGACTACAAAGGACCTCTGTCTGTTGCTCTGGAGAGGAAAGTGCTGTTAAAAAGTGCTGTTAAAAAATCCAGAATCCAGAATAGTTGCAATTAGACGCAAGGATACAACTAATACAGTATCTGTCTTAATTTGACAGCCTGATAGTCCTTTCATTGTAGCCCACTACCTAAGTCTTCCTCTTCCTCTTCATTTACTGTACTCTTTCTGCTGTAGTCAAGTCACTTTACATGCGTGATATTCAAAAAAAACCCCATTAGGTAGGCAGCATTTTTGGGCAGCAATTACGCACCCCAAAGACTCGCATGGTGCAACATAACATAACATCAATAGCAAAATATTATCAACTGCTTAAAGCACAAGTCTCACATGAAAGCCATAGAGAATTTAAATATTGAAGTTTAAAAAAAAGGAATAAGTACATTTGTCTTTGGTTAACTAGAGATGTATTCAGTAAACCTTCAATACAGATCAATTTTTTTACTCATTCCAATTCCACTCAACTATAAACTATTGTAGAAAGGACATTATTTACATTGACATCATTTCCTGTTCAGTGTCACCCAAATGAGGATGAGGTTCACTTGTGAGTCTGGTTCCTCTTATGGTTTCTTCCTCATATCATCTCAGGGAGTTTTTTTCCTCACCATCATCACCTCAGGCTTGTTCATTAGAGATAAAGGTTAGAGATCTCTCTCTCTCTCTCTCTCTCTCTCTCTCTCGCTCTCTTTCTCTCTCTCTCTCTCTCTCTCTCTCTCTCTCTCTCATTTTCTACCGCTTATCCGAACTACCTCGGCGTCATCGGGCATCAAGGCAGGATACACACTGGACGAAATGCCAACCCATCGCAGGGCAGGTTAGAGATGAATAGTAGATTAATTTTAAACTTTAAAGTTTTTATACTATTTCTGTACTTCTGTAAAGCTGCTTTGAGACAATGTCAATTGTTAAAAGCGTTACATAAAAAATATTGAATTGAAAAAAAAACTGAATTGAATTAAACTCAATGCTGAACTCATATACTAATTGAAGCCTCTGGGTTGCTCATTAGGGATAGGGATAAATATATAGTATTTTAAATGTTCAGTTAATATACACTCTCACTCACTCACGCTCACTCATTTTCTACCGCTTATCTGAACTACCTCGGGTCACGGGGAGCCTGTGCCTATCTCAGGCGTCATCGGGCATCAAGGCAGGATACACCCTGGACGGAGTGCCAACCCATCGCAGGGCACACACACACACTCTCATTCACTCACGCAATCACATACTACGGACAATTTTCCAGAGATGCCAATCAACCTACCATGCATGTCTTTGGACCGGAGGAGGAAACCGGAGTACCCGGAGGAAACCCCCGAGGCACGGGGAGAACATGCAAACTCCACACACACAAGGTGGAGGCAGGATTCGAACCCCCAACCCTGGAGGTGTGAGGCGAACGTGCTAACCACTAAGCCACCGTGCCCACCATTATTATTATTATTATTATTATTATTATTATTATTAATAATAATAATAATAATAATAATAATAATAATAATAATAATAATAATATATTTATTTCTTTTTTTCTCTCTTCTGTAAAGCTGGGTCCATTCACCCTGTGACATGGTAAGGGGGAGAGATGGACAATGGACGAGACAAAAGAAAACAGATGCAGCTATTTTAAATGGCATAAGTGCTAAAATAATAGACCATTTAATCAATAATCAAGCATGGCTTAAATATGGCACAGGCTGTTCAGAGAATGCATCCGCATGAAGAATGCAGACATTCAGCGGTGAAATCATGTGTGCAGTCTTCACAAACATGCATTTCTTACGTATACTGTACATCAGTGAACTCGATCCCTGCTTATTTTTACTCTACTTTACGTTATTTGCCCCATAGGATTAAATGAGAAAACAGAATTCACTCCTAGAAGAGAGAAACAATATTAATATGGTGATCAATCTAAAAGAGATCCAGAGCATAAAAGATAAAAGGGATCCGTAATACTTGCACAAGGCATTACACCTGAGCTCTAGCGTGACGGTTGACATGGATCACTAGATTATTTCACATTATACAACTCACAAGATTAGCATTTTATTGTGGAGTCTTGCAAGGCTCATAGAAGTGAATCAGACAACCTCCAGTGTCCAGTTTCTTTTTCAATATCTTTCCGAACATCGACTCTGTAGATACGGTGAATCACAAGGGCATAAAACAGCACTACGTGCTAGCTTTTGAGCAGAATGGTGTGTCAAAGGGGTAGCTCAAGCATGTACATCTAACACCTCATCAGTGAATGACTTTGGTACCTGTATAACATCACTGACTTTCAGATCTGCCAAATATGACCTGTAGAAGCTTACATGAATAGAAATGTCTGCAATAAATGATTTTTTTCCCTAATGTATTTATGCAGTACCTTGCATAAGTATTTACCCCCTTGAACTTGTCTACATTCTGTTGTGTTGCACCCTGGGATTGAAATGAAATTAATTGGATTGTGTGTCATGAGGTCGTAAGTTTCTGATCGTCGGCTTCATGTCCGCAGGTCTCTGCTAGGCTGCTTGTAAAATACAGTGGCAGGCAGGGGATGTTTGTACCATACTTATTATAATAATAATAATAATAATAATAATAATAATAATAATAATAATAATAATAATAATAATGGGGGGGCACGGTGGCTTAGTGGTTAGCACGTTTGCCTCACACCTCCAGGGTTGGGGGTTCGATTCCCACCTCCGCCTTGTGTGTGTGGAGTTTGCATGTTCTCCCTGTGCCTCGGGTGTTTCCTCGGGGTACTCCGGTTTCCTCCCCCACCAACAAAGACATGTATGGTAGGTTGAATGGCATCTCTGGAAAATTGCCCATAGTGTGTGAGTGTGTGAGTGAATGAGAGTGTGTGCCCTGCGATGGGTTGGCACTCCATCCAGGGTGTATCCTGCCTTGATGCCCGATGACACCTGAGATAGTTCGGATAAGCGGTAGAATATGAATGAATGAATGAATGAATGAATAATCAGAATAAATTCTATACAATTACATTTCCCACTTTGTGATGTTGATAAAATTAAAAGAATAAATAGAGTTTATTTTAATTATTTTTTTATATATTTTTTTAGTTCCAATTTAATCACATTAGTCTTAATTAGTTTTTTTTTATTCCTGAATTATGTCATTTAATTTTTTTTAATCGACTGTAGTGAAAACACTTTTTTTTATTATTTAAATCGGTGTGTGTGCCATTAGATTTGACAGTGATATTCCTGTAATTGGCTAACCACAGAGAAAATTCCCTTTATTATAGAGCAGGCAACTGCCTCAGTGAAAAAATGAGGGAACATTGTCAGAGTGATGCTATCCCTTAGCATTTCGTTAGTCCTGGTTTAAGCAGTAATGAAGCTCTTATTTTTTTTGCCACTGATTCTGTTCATCGATGGATTTTTGTTTAATCATTTAAACACAAGTTAAACATTCGGGAATCAGTGATAGCGGTTATGGTCGGTTTAAAATTGTGTTTCACTACACAGTATTAAACTGATGTGGCGATACTCCGACAATGATTTAATAATTAAAATATTTAATTAACTATAAAGTTACAATCAAGTCTTTGGAGCTGTCAAAGAAGAACTTTTGAACAATAAAAATGTTCCCTTCTGTGTTTGATTCTCAGTAAAATGGAGCAATGCGTTTACACTAGAGAGCACCGGACAACGAGGCTGCAGCATAAATCAAACATGACCTTAAACTTAAAGTCAGAGACACCAGGGATTAATTAAAACCACAACAAAGTGCAGGCGTACCAGCAATGGAATTTTCATCACATACAAGAACGTCCACTCGAGTGAAAATGAGGGTTTGCAAGAAAGAAAGGGAAAGAGAGAGAGAGAGAGAGAGAGAGAGAGAGAGAGAGGTTTGTTCGACAGTGAACGCAATTAAAGATGGAATAAACACAACTCTTTACGCTCAGAGTGACATTGTGTTATAATCGTCCCTCTGCAGACGTCCTGCTCTGCTTCTCTGGTTTGTTTAAACTGCATATTTGTCCACAGACACGTTCCATAATTGGGCCTTTTGAAGTGCATACTGTATGCGCAAAATAAAACAGGTTGTCGGAAATACGCTGTCATTTACAGGAGAGAGAAAACGTTACTTACTGTGCCTTTGTACAAGCCTGGTCATATTTACATTTTAACAAAGAACTGAACAAAGAAATATACAACAAACTCTTTTTTTATTTCTCTCTGATTGAATGATTGGGGGGAGGGGCGCGGTGGCTTAGTGGTTAGCACGTTCGCCTCACACCTCCAGGGTTGGGGGTTCGATTCCCGCCTCCACCTTGTGTGTGTGGAGTTTGCATGTTCTCCCCGTGCCTCGGGGGTTTCCTCCGGGTACTCCGGTTTCCTCCCCCGGTCCAAAGACATGCATGGTAGGTTGATTGGCATCTCTGGAAAATTGTCCGTAGTGTGTGATTGCGTGAGTGAATGAGAGTGTATGTGTGTGTGTGCTCTGTGATGGGCTGGCACTCCGTCCAGGGTGTATCCTGCCTTGATACCCGATGATGCCTGAGATAGGCACAGGATCCCTGTGACCCGACGTAGTTTGGATAAGCGGTAGAAAATGAGTGAGAGTGAGTGAGTAAATGATTGGGACATATACTTTGTTGTATATAAAAAAAAAAAATAATAATAATAAATAAACTTTAATAAATTCATTACAGATTGTCAATTACAAAAACTTCTAATTCTACTTTGGGATTTTTTCCGTTAGGGGTCGCCACAGCGAATCATCAGTTTCCACCTAACTCTATCCTCAGCATCCTCTATTCTTACACCAGTTACCTTCATGTCCTCATTTAACACATCCGTATATCTCCTCTTTGGCCTTCCTCTTCACCTCTTACCTGGCAGCTTCATCTCCAACATCGTTTTCTATGACAAAATCTGCTAGGTTAAAAATATACATACATCATCTTGAGTTATAAATTTTGTTGATGTAGATAGTTGTTTCAATAAAATTGGCTTTGTGGCACGGCCTTCTTGTGAGTGATTATGATTGACTACAGTTGGTAACTTCTCTGACCCAAGTGAAAAGAGATCAAATTGCCTTGAAAAATGTCATCCCAAGTCCACTAAAAGACACCAACAGTGTGTCTAAAATGTTAGATTTAATTTTCATTTCACTTAGATAAAAAAAAAATAAATATATATATATATATATATATATATATATAGATATATATATATAGAGAGAGAGAGAGAGAGAGAGAGAGAGAGAGAGAGAGAGAGAGAGAGAGAGAGAGAGAGAGAGAGAGAGAGAGAGAGAGAGAGAGAGAGAGAGAGAGAGAGAGAGAGAGAGAGAGAGAGAGAGAGAGAGAGAGAGAGGGGGGCACGGTGGCTTAGTGGTTAGCACGTTCGCCTCACACTTCCAGGGTCGGGGTTCGATTCCCGCCTCCACCTTGTGTATTTGGAGTTTGCATGTTCTCCTCGTGCCTCGGGGGTTTCCTCCGGGTACTCCGGTTTCCTCCCCCGGTCCAAAGACATGCATGGTAGGTTGATTGGCATCTCTGGAAAATTGTCCGTAGTGTGTGAGTGCGTGAGTGAATGAGAGTGTGTGTGTGTGCCCTGTGATGGGTTGGCACTCCGTCCAGGGTGTATCCTGCCTTGATGCCCGATGACGCCTGAGATAGGCACAGGCTCCCCGTGACCTGAGAAGTTCAGATAAGTGGTAGAAGATGAATGAATGAATGAATATATATATATATATATATATATATATATATATATATATGTATATCTGCTACATCTTAGGCAAATTGATAGAAATAAATCCTCTTCTGCACCGTTTCAGTTTAGCTACAGCAACATTCACCGCTCTTTTATTACAACAGTGTTGGTGGTAATTTGGTACAGCTCAACAATCAACAATAAACTAATGTGCAATACAAAACAAGACAGCACAAGCAAGAAAAGTACCAAATTATTAAAGAGCCAGAAGTGTGAACGTTGCTGAAGAGTCTATGCAATGTTGATACCTGTGTGCTACTGCTTTGTAAGTCAAATATCCAATAACACATTTGACTCCCTGAGCAACAGAAGACAGGTGAATGTTAAAACACACAAACACTCTCCTCTTTCCATAAGGTGTGTAATGGGACTACCACAGAATCACCTCAGAGAAGATAATATTTGATAGAGAAGGGGGAGGGATGAAAAAATGAGAGCTGGAGAGAGAGAGAGTTTTGGCTTTGTTGGCTATGTTGATGAAATGGAAATAATCGTCTCTGTGAAAAGTCACAGGACAAAACAAAATACACACAGGATTCGAATGATAAACACATTTGCAATTAACATCTTTGCAATACATATTTGAATACAATTTCTAGAAGAGACCTGAGTAGTAAAGTAGCACTCTTAAATGCCAAATGCTTTATTTAACATACACAGACTATATATTTAAACTATTAAATCCATAATGAGGTTTGAGTTAGTTATATAAAATGACAAGCAAGATGTGTAACAAGCTATTTACTTATATATATATATATATATATATATATATATATATATATATATATATATATATATATATATATATATATATCGTCGCTGTCAGGCGGAATCCTCGTATCTCGTATCTTAAAAAAACGCCGTACCTTATCTGCAGTGCACAGGGTTTAGTCCGCGTTGCAGTGGATTGTCTTGCGCTAAATTCCCGTCCTCAGACGAGCACCAGAACTAGCTGGGGTCAAGATTTTTTTTTCTTTGAGCCCAGTGTTTTGAAGACATTTACCTCAGAAGACGTGTTGATTCGTTGCGACTCTTCTTGAGGAGAAATATGCCGTGAAGCTCTCCCGCGGAGTGAGGAAGAGGTGGACAGTTGAAGTGTCCAATGGAGTTATGAGATTTGCGCTCAAGCTATTTTCAAGACTTTAGATTGGTTAATAACTTGTAAAAATAACAGACCCACGTGGGGACTGACCAATAGCATCGATATGTGAAAAAATATGAAATTGACCAAATTTGGACATACGAGGTTTCCGCCCGACAGCGACGATATATATATATATATATATATATATATATATATATATATATATATATATATATATATATATAGGTGAGGAGGTTTGGGGTGCAGTTGGTGTTCCAGTTCATCCCAAAAGGTGTTCAGTGGGTTTGAGGTTAGGGCTCTGTGTAGGACACTCGAGTTCTTCTATTCCAACTTTTGTAAACCTCATTGAGCTTGCCTTGTGCACAGGGGCATTGACATGCTGAAACAGGTTCAAGGGTTCCAGTTAGGGGAAGCCTTAATGCTACAGCATAGAATGGGATTCCATACAATTGTGTATTTTCAACTTTTTGGAAATAATTTATTAGAGTAATGGACAGGGTTGCAAAAACTTTTTTGTTATTTAATGTATATGCATTAATGTTTATAGGCTTTCTGCTAATGCTGGTTAGCTTAGATGTGGACCTGACAGGTTTTATTAGCAGATTTTGATGTTATGACCTTTATTTAAAAACAGTTAGTATCTGATTGAATAAGTGACTTTCCAAGAGTCCTAATATTAAGTTCAACAGCACCGCTACATTTCACTTATTTTACAAATCTTTCCATCTGTGTTTGTTACATAAATTTGCAATTCAAATAATACTATTAGGTCAGTCAATCTGTTTTACCAGCTAGTCAATGCTCTGCCTAGCTGTGGCTTCTTTGGAAGATTAGAACTGCTCTATTGAAGCAATATCACATTGTGATGATGTGTGATATTGTTTAAATGTTCATAATCTTTCTGTTAATAGAAGCTTAACAGAGAGTAACCTGACAGGATTTCTCTGGGGATTTTAAATCATCACCGTCCCCTCTTAATATGATAGTCAAGCCCTGACAATCCTATACTTTGGTCACCTTATACATGTCACTTCACTAAAATAAGCTCCAAACAAAGGGATCCTATCTTGTGCACTAGAAGCTCTTGCTCTCTGAGAGGACAAGGTCCTCTAATGGTCTACAAGCACCTACTAACCCCTGGATTCATCTTCCAGAAGCCACTGATCCTTATCCTTCAACCTTATATTGTAACAATCCTGGTTATTTCCAAATCCCACTACTACAATCTGCAGGATCCATCCAGATCCTGTTTCCACAAGATCCTCCCCTTACAAGCCCCTGTTTTTGTCAGAATCCCACTACAATAAGCCTCTTCTCCCTTGAGGATGATAGAAGCCACTGTTCTGTCCAAATCTATGTGGATTTTAAATTGTTCTGCAAATGCTTGCTAAGAGAAGCTAACCACACAGGATTCTTGAGAGGGATTTTCAAGTTCATTAATGTTCATATCATCGCTAATTCTAACTTGACAGTTTACATAAGCTAATCTGACAAAGCCTCATTCAGTGCAATGATTATGATGAAAGACCAAGTGTTACTCATGAAGAATGGCCACGCAAAGACACATTATACTGTATATATGCATGAAATACATACGCATCAAAACATTTTGATCAGCATTCTTGCAGTATACACTGTCTTTTAAACCAATTTCACACACACAAGTCAACACATGGAATACCTTAATTTTGTTCCGCAAAAAAGTCCTCTCTGCGCCATCTTGGCCATCTGTGCATATAAGCACCTTCTTCCTTTCCTTGTTTTAGTTTCAGATCTCAGCATGGCACAAGTTAGCAAAGCTGCATGCTGCGCTCTGGGCTTCATGCTGTGTACTTGGCATGTCGCCATATTGTTTTGAACAAAATCGTTTAAATTGTTTCACATGCAGTCTGGGCACCCAAGTCAACTGGACTGTAAGTGTACTCACCTTGCACTACAGACAATTCAAATCTGTGTGACTATGACTGTGACTGTGACTTGTAACCAAGGATGATTTCTAAATTTGTCCAATGAAACCCAAGCTTAAAATACAGGGAAGTATTTGGGTGAAGTCGGTATCAGGTGTTATGTTTTAATAGACCTGCTCATGCATTTACAACCTCTAGATTAGATTACTGTAAAATACTGTCTGGATGCCATGACATACCCATCAACAATCTCCAGTTAGTATTGTGCTCAGCCTCCTAGCAAGAACTCGAGAACCATTGAACTGTCCTATGCAACTGATATTGGCTAACTTGTAGAGCTTTTATATGAAGTGCAAAAAAAAAAAAAACTGCCATTCCAAGTTCTATATATTCAGGTCTGGCAGGGAGTAAAAAATAACCAAAATTGTCAGGGAGTGAGGGTGACTATACAGTAGGCAGCCGGATCTTTGGTAAACTGAGAGATCTGTTTAATTTTTTTGCTTATTTTCCCATGTGATCATTTTAGATTGTCAAGCGCAGAGCCTTGTTCCACTAGTCATTCCTGACTGAGCACCGGCAACGTTGTACTGTATGCTATACATGTTGTTCATAAATACAACTCTTGCTATTCCAAACATAGGGTTCTATTCCAAACACAGGCCCTTCTAAGAGCTGCAAGCCCCAAACCTGCTATCTGGATCCTACTTCCCAAAGCCATTGCTTCTGGACCGATCATGATCCCTCTAGCTTATGCTCTCATATGGTCCCTTCTCCTACAAGCCTGCATTTCTGTCCAAATCCCCGTGCTACAATCTGCCAGATCCCATCAGAATCCTACTCCTACAAGCATCCCAGTCCTACAAGACAAACCTTTGCTCCATTTCAATTCAAAAGGTCCTGCTTCCATTCCCTCAAAGGAGGATACTGTTTGAATCCCATCTTATGGAGGTCTAAACGCTCCTGCTCTAATATTATTAACTATGCTCACACTTCTATTCCAGCTAAAATAGGGTTCACCATTCATATCCACAAAGGGCCAATATGGCTTCAGATTTTCATTACATCTATGTAGCCAGACATCACAGGGCACATCTCTCTCTCTCTCTCTCTCTCTCTCTCTCTCTCTCTCTTTCTCTCTCTCACATTCAAAAAAAAATCACAAGCTTGTTTACACCTAGGGACAATTGTAGTCACTAACCAGTATGTTTTTGGACAGTGGGAGGAAACCCAGGGTCACTTCATGCTTTCTCTATGATCAGATAGCTATCCGATGGTAAAAAGACCAGGTCTAAATGCCCTCCGAAACGGTTTCGAGACGGATATAAATCCGATCGCTCAAACCACTTCAGGAGGTGGTCTGGGACGCATTTCAGATGAAACTGGACAGGTGTAAATGAATGTGGTTGTTTAAGCCACATACGTCAGCCCTATACTCCTCCCAAACGGAAGTACGTCACTCGCAAGTAACTCACGCGTCGTGCATCGCGCCAGAAACAAATAAATGTAAATGCTGTTTTTTGTAGCATAACCATCATAACAAGTTTTTCCGTCTTCTTTTTGATTGCATTCTGAAAACCGCTTACACCAAAGCGTGTTCCATTTCAATTACCCCAGAAATGAGGTAAAATATATTTGCATTTTGGGCGGAAGTAGAAAGATATCCGATCCACCGAGACGCATTTATGTGGCCTAATATAAATGGAACAGTTAACAAATCAGATAGCTATCGGATCAGAGAAAACACATGAAGTGACCAGTTGTAAAAAGGCCCTAAAGCTACAGTTAAACTGACTCTATTCATAAACAGTGTATATTGTAGATGCCCTTGTTGCTAACCAGTATGTAGTCAGAATGCATTCCTTAGAAAATTTCCCCAGACTAGCTGATATTAAAAGTCCCTCATTATTCATTGTGCTGGCCAAAGGAGAATGTGCTCTCCTAGGTCCTCCTGAAAGTGAATTAGTTCCCCCACAGTTTTTATCCTCCTTTGCTCCATCTTAGTGAGTCTTCTTTGTCACTGTCACTCTGGCTTGCTCAGTCTGGGATAATGTGCTGATAAGCCTGTATCTGCTATGAAAATAAAATTATATTGTATAAGAGACTGGAACATTTAACACAGTGTTATTCTCTGAATGAAATGACTGGCATCAGAACTGTTTGCGGGGATATGAAAAAAAAAAAATGCACTGATCCTGAGCAAGATATTAATATAGATTTCTGGTACATTATGATACATTATTTGGTACTGAACTCAGACTTTTAGGCCCCAGTATATAGAACCGGTAGCTTTGAAAGCCTGTACTCCAGACTCCGCCAGGTCAGAAAGACTCTGTAGATCAGTCTTAGTCTTTCATGTTTTCCCAGATATGGTGTGTTTTGAAAGTCTTTCTCTCCTTCTCATCAGTCCTCCATATGCTTTTCCTTCCTTGCCCCATGAGTGCATTAGAACCAAAAGGCTAGGGATGAAGTTCATCCTGCCATTAAGACCACAGGGAGTGAGAGTAAGAGAGAGAAAGAGAGTGAGAAAGAGTGAGAGTGAGTAAGAGAGAGAGAAAAACACATTCCTTCTAAAAGCACCAGGCTGTCACAGAGGTTAATGCAGCTCCTCTGAGGATTAACCCTTAATGTTCCGTGTAGGTCTAAATGGCCCATTTAGAATTTTTCAAAAATAAATAAATAAATAAATAAATAAATAAATAAATAACAACAAAAAAACAAACAAACAAACAAATAAATAAATAATTAAATAAATAAATAAATATTAGGGATGTGAGATAGCTAATAAATGATAAGTTGGGACCTTGTGTTCATTATTAGGTTTTAAATGATTTAATACAGTTAATCAACCAGCGTATGTTTTATTTTTTTTTCCATCTCATAATTTAATCACATGGAGCAAGTGTATGATATGCCAGAATGTTGGTCATATATGGTCATCAAACTGAACATCACAATTCATTTATTATAAAATGTTGAAAAATAATTACTCCAATAAATATGAATTAATGTCAGGCATGCACATTCCACAGACGTTTCATTATCATAAGTATTAATACCCTAATCGTCTTCCGTGCGATGAAGATCTCGGACCTCCGCCGAGACGAGGCCGACTCTGTGAGAATCCTGAGACATCTACAGATCTACCAGCTCCAGTTGGACTCTGTGATACTAAGAGATCTGAACTCCATGTGATCCTTACACCAATACAGCATTTGTTTGACTGTATATTTGTAATCACACCATCTAGTGTCACCCATATGAGGATGAGGTTCCCCTTTGAGTCTGGTTCCTCTCAAGGTTTCTTCCTTTACCAATTTAAGGGAGTTTTTCCTCGCCACTGCTGCCTGAGTCACCTCAGACTTGCTCATTGGGGATAAATACATATACATACATACATACATACATACATACACACATACACACACATACATACATACATACATACATACATACATACATACATACATACATACACACACACACATACATACATACATACATACATACATACATACATACATACATACATACAGACTGTGAACTATACAGTATATATCTTGAATTTTTATTATATTAATTCTTTATACTACTCCTTATGTTTACCTTCTGTTCTATGTTTATGTTTTGTAAAGCTGCTTTGAGACAATGTCCATTGTAAAAACCGCTATACAAATAAACTTGAACTGAATTGAATTGCATAATAATGAATAAGTTATATTATATTACTGAATAGAATAAAAATGTGCTTGGTTATTCCACTTGCGTTGTTTTCAGTTGTCCTGTGTGTTTGCATGTTTTTGTTTTCCATCTTCAAATCTATACAGCATCTTTGTGCCCATCTTTCTTCTTTCGACATCTGTCGATGTAGATCCCTAATGGGCAAACCAGAGGCAACAGTGGTGAGGAGAAAATGCCCTCAGATGGCATGAGGAAGAAGCCTTGCGAGTTTCTTCATAATGAGAACCCATCCTCTGATGCGTGACACTGGATAGTGGGATTTTAATTACTATAATTCAACACATAGGTTGTCGGGTGTTGTGAAGGACACTACATTTATTTATAACACTTGCAATCTCAGAGGGACAAAAAAATTGGCACCCTAATCACTGAATCACCTTAAATAAGAATACTGGGATGAGTAGAGGACAGAAATAAAGTAGGCAGTTAAAAATTTCTTTTGGGTTACTAATGAAGATACCTGCTGATGTATATGTAAATGCTGTAAATACTTAGTTTAGTTTGCATGTTATACCAGCCATAAATTTCACCCAAAACATTAAAAACACTGACAGGTGATGTATATACATATATATGCCTAGTCAACTGCAGGTCTCCTACCCTTTGGTATACTGTATCTGAACCTCATGCAATTCATCCTGACCTACTGATCCATAATGTCTGTGAGGGAACAGCCAAAAAAAAAGAAAAGAGCTGAGGAAGCACTGCAGGATAGCTTACAGTACAGAGTTGAAAGCACTCTGATCGCATGGGGAGGACATTAAGGGACTTAGTCACTGTATAACAGACTACATCAGCTGTTTCAGTAAAAAGAAAATGCGAAGGAGCTCCTGAATAAGTAGAAGAAGACATTTTTGTTTGAGATTTGGAAAACTAAGCCTGAGATAGGAAGTACAAAAAAGTTAGCAAAAAGTGCTATTAGTATCGAGTATTGATAAGCAGGAATATGACTTGGTTGCTGAGTTAGTTGCAAAATCATATATATATATAACTAAATTCTATGCTAATTATAAATATAGAAATATAAATTATATATATATATATATATATATATATATATATATATATATATATATATATATATATATATATATATATATATATAAGAATGATAAGTGGTGAGGGGGGCTTAGTGGTTAGCACGTTCGCCTCACACCTCTATGGTTGGGGGTTCGATTCCCGCCTCCGCCTTGTGTGTGTGGAGTTTGCATGTTCTCCCCGTGCCTCGGGGGTTTCCTCCGGGTACTCCGGTTTCCTCCCCCGGTCCAAAGACATGCATGGTAGGTTGATTGACATGTCTAGAAAATTGTCCGTAGTGTGTGATTGCGTGAGTGAATGAGTGTGTGTGTGTGTCCTGCCATGGGTTGGCACTCATCCAGGGTGTATCCTGCCTTGATGCCCGATGACGCCTGAGATAGGCACAGGCTCCCCGTGACCCGAGGTAGTTCAGATAAGCGGTAGAAAATGAATGAATGAATGAATAAGTGGTGAGTAACAAAGTACATTTTTTTTATAGTTTATGTCTGTACTGTACTAGAGATTTTCTTTCACCTAGGACTTTTGACTTTTGCTTCAAAACTTAAATAATCTCTGCTTCGTACTCATATCACTGCACCTTGTGTTGAGTTGATTTAAATTCATAAGAAATCTAAACTCTTAAACTTAAACAAAATATAAACACATTACTTTGAGAATGAGATCTAATAACCATCCTATATGTGACCAATCTCAACTCATATTTAGCAAGACACTTTGTATTGTGTTATAGATTGGATTGGATTGGATTGGATTGGATTGGGGATAGAACTCATATTCTTCACCTGAGCTATGAGGAAGAGATGAGAAATAAAACTGCTGATGTTCTCCCATGTTGCCTCCTGGTTACTTTGTGAAAAAAGCAATCAAACATTTTCTCAGCAGTTAAACTGAAAATCCTTGGAATCTTTTGTTAACTTCTATATTTTAAATACATTAAGAGTTTATTCTTTAACATGAGTGAAAAATCTCAAGCTGTACTTCAACTTTTACCGGAATTTTGTATTAATTCCTTAGTCGCTCAAGAACTACATGAAAATAACCGTAAAGCTATGAGAGCTACGAGGGTCCGGAACTGCTTCTGCATTAAAAAGTTTGCCCACGTCAATCACTGATATGTGTATAATTCCGTAAAAGACAGGGGAAACCATGGTGGTTGCTGCAAACCTGAGACGGAACGCCTGCTACGTCCAGACTGGAAAGCGGTATCGGGGGAAAGGAGAGATGGTGTGGGTGTAAAGAAGTGACAGGAAGACAAGGTGGAACTTTTCAGAATAGTTGGTTAGAAAGAAGTCTTGTCAAATCATCAGCCACCGAGATGCCCAGACAAAACCGGGATTTATATTAACCCTTGATTAGCAAGACATGAACACGGGGATGGCGTGGAAAAAAGGAAATAAATAAATAAATAAATAAATAATCCTCAAAGCTCTCCTACGCTCTCAATGTAGCGTTTTAACCTTTTATTTTATTTATTTTTTTCCAAAATTAAGGACGACACTGTAACAAACTACAACATCATGTTCTATGCATTTATATTTACAATATTTAGCAGACAAATTGTAAGAGCCATGTTCAAGAGCCCAGGACTGGTAGCATGGCAGTTGTTAGACCTGAACTCACAACTTTCCAGGCAGTAGAACAACGTCTTAAGCACAGAGCTACCACTTCCCATGCTTGTACCTGTTTCCCTAGGGTTCTCTGGTTTCCACTCATCTCCAAGAAACACGCCAATAGGTACATTGCTAAATTACCCCAAGTGAGAAAACGTGTTCTTGATGACATACATGTACATGGGTGAAGTCATGGCCTAATGGTTATAGAGTTTGACTCCTAACCCTAAGGTTGTGGGTTTGAGTCTCGGGCCAGCAATACCACGACTGAGGTGCCATTGAGCAAGGCAACGAACCCTCCCCCCCAACTGCTCCCCGGGCGCCACAGCATAAATGTCTGCCCACTGCTCCGGGTGTGTGTTCACGGTGTGTGAGTGTGTGTTCACTGCTCTGTGTGTGCACTTTGGATGGGTTAAACGCAGAGAACGAATTCTGAGTATGTGTCACCGTACTTAGCCGTATGTCACGTCACGTACAGTACATAAGGTGCACACACTGTATGTCACTCCAGCATTTTATCACAGTTCTACCTTCTACCTAATGAGATGTTTTCTTTTTTTTTTGGGTGACACACAGACTTAAGGAGAAAGCTCCATATAGACAGTAGCTGGAGTTCAGGATCGAACCATAAACCCTGGGATTTTGAGGCAGCAACGTTAGAGCCGCCCACAAACAGAACGGAAAAACTCATAACAGGCACATAACACACCTGAGAGAAACAGGGTGAAATGTGGTCATTAAAAACACTTGGCGTTTTGTAAATGTGAAGCGGAAAGGAGATGTTAGCGACATCCTTCTTTTTCCATCGCTTTCCTCTCCCACCGGTGCTTTGTGCTATAAAATCTAAAGAGACAGCCTGAGGCGATGGCTCTGAACATTGCTAAGTAGGGAACACTACAGGAGGGTTAAGTGGTCCAGGTTGGACTTATTCAACCTCTGAAAGGAAAAAAAAAGAAGCAATGGTTGAAAAACAGTAACACAGTAAAGGCCAGTGATTTTGTACTGCCTTGCGAGCATGTGCACTTTCAAAGCTATTTATTTCAAGAGTTGGGAAATTGGTGGAGGTGCTATGTTATATTGGTAGCCATGGTGTGTGAAGAAAACCATGGCAACCTGTTTTGTGCTTTAAATTCAATCTTATCTGTGTGTATGTGCGTGTTAAAGGTGTTAAAAGGCTTTAAAAGGTTTTCCTCACCTGAGGTGGCATGAACTTGGTGTCAACTTTAAGACTTATTCAGTCATTAATGCTAAAGATAAAGATTTCCTAATTGCTGTACTTGATCAGAATCCTACAGAGAATTGTTTATTGCTTGCGCTAGACTTTACGTGATTAGAAAAAAATTATTATCTGTAACGGAATTTTCCGTCGAAATCGTCATGAATTAGTGAAATATTTTAAATATTAGAAGTGTGTATGAAGTGCGTATGAAATATTCAAACATATTAAAACGTCAGTACTTGCATGAATGTGATTATGCAAAAGATATTTCTTTTATCTAGTAAATAACTGCACCTATACACTGACTCCCAACATGACATATCAACATAAAAATAGAGTTGTGCAGGAACGGGTCCTAATACACGAAATAAATCAGCATTTTTGCATTTCCATGGTCGGTTCTGTGGCGCTGAAGTGAGTGGATGCTCTTGAAATGTTTCTTCTTCTTCTTCTTCTTCTTCTTCTTCTTCTTCTTCTTTCGGCTTTTCCCTTCAGGGGTCGCCACAGCGAATCATCTCTCTCCACCTATCCCTATCTTCTGCATCCTCAACACTTGTACCCACTAGCTTCATATCCTCATTAATTACATCCATATACCTCCTCTTTGGCCTTCCTCTTTGCCTCCTGCCTGGCAGCTCCATGTCCAACATTCTCCTACCAATATACTCACTCTCCCTCCTCTGAACATGTCCAAACCATCTTAATCTGGTCTCCCTAACTTTGTCCCAGTACTGTACTGTATATATATATATGTATATTACACACACATTATATACACTGTATATAAATGGTTATGTAGCTTAGCAATACAGCAGTTGGAGTATTAAATAAATATTTCCACTGGTTATTAAAATTCAGTTTCCTGTAGATCTGCACACATTTATTTGTAAACTCTACACTGATTTTGCATAAACTTTGAAGTTCAAAAAGCTCAAAAGAATAGCTACTCAAACCGCACAGCAAACATGAACATATGTCTGAAATTGTAAAAGGTACAATATCCAGAACGTTCTCTTTAGGACTTCGTATGAGTCTACAATATAAACCGAGCTAATGTTATCCATATGTTGTCGCTTGGCGTCCATTTGGAGTTTGCTGCAGTACGACTTCCTGTGCTTTGTTTCACTTTTAAGCTTGATACGTTCAAATAACCGCAAGCTCTCTTAAAGCTTTAAACAAGTTTGTAGCATGTAAACAAAGAAATCCAAGGAAACTCGCCTATAAAGTGATGTCATATCCTAAACTCAATCCCAATTAAATGCTATATGCTATGACCAACAGCCTGCTTCCATTAATAATCGATAATTTGCTAGCTTAGCTTGATACAGCTCTTCTTCATATATATATATATATATATATATATATATATATATATATATATATATATATATATATATATATATATGGGTTTAGGATATGACATCACTTTATAAGAGAGTTTCCTTGGATTTCTTTGTTCACATGCTACAAACTTGTTTTATACTGTTTATACTGTATATATATACTGTTTTATATATATGTGAGTGTTTATTTCTGTCAATTTACAAAATGCAAAGTGAGCAAACAAAAGAAAAATCTAAATCAAATCAATATTTGGTGTTACTACCTTTTGCCTTCAAACCAGCATGAAGTGATGGCACGACCCCCACAGAGCCCTGATCTCAACATCATCGAGTGTGTCTGGGATTACATGAAGAGACAGAAGGGTGTGAGAAAGCCGACATCCACAGAAGATCTGTGGTTAGTTCTCCAAAATGTTTGGAACAACCTACCAGCCGAGTTCCTTCAAAAACCGTGTGCGAGTGTACCTAGAAGAATTGCTGCTGTTTTGAAGGCAAAGGGAGGTCACAGCAAATATTGATTTGATTTAGATTTCTCTTTTGTTCATTCGCGAAAATAAATGTTTAACACTTCCATTTTTGAAAGCATTCTTTGTTTACAGCATTTTTTCACACCTGCGTAAAACCTTTGCACAGTACTGTATATTTATATATATATATATATATATATATATATATATATATATATATATATGTGTGTGTGTGTGTGTGTGTGTGTGTATTACACATATATATGAAGTGAAGGTAATATAAGATGGTGTGTCGGTCAATAAAAACAAAAACTGATATATAGAGAAAGAAATTCAATTTAGACAGCATTTTCACTGCATACATATAACAGGAAGTTACATCACAGATAAAAGAAAAAGTAAAACAAGACCCCGGTTCGTCACGAGATACTGGAAAGTCACAGGAGTTCATTGAAGAGTAAAAATGAAAAACAAGGACATATCTCTGTGAATATATTCCTTTAAGCATAGAAAAGTGTCGCAGAGACGTTAAATCATAAACCAAAATATGCAATCCTGCCTGAGTCTAATTTGAATGTTAATTTTCTCGAAGGTGGATTAAGTGTGTCTGTTTTTCTGCTCACGCATTGAAAGTAAAAAAAAAAAAAAACTATGTGTTTTTTTTTTTTAAACGTAATCACCCCTAGCTCTTTCTGGAAATTATATTTCCAGGAATATTTCCACTTTCCTGTGATCATTTCCATTTTTAATCTTGTTCTCAGTAATGGATGGACCAGAGGAGGGTCTGATAGAGAGCCGTTCTACGACTTTCAGAAAAACTCGAGTCACTCGGCAGACGGACATTTCAGAACAAAAAAAAAAAAAAAAAAAAAACTCCTTTCTTCCTCTGAACCGTTGAAGGAAATGGTGCGGTGCTGTTTAATCTCTATTCATGACTGGGGGAAAAAAGCAAAAAAAAAAAAAAAAAGTGTGTGTGTGTGTGTGTGTGTGTGTGTGTGTGTGTGTGGTGGTGGTGGGAGGTGGGAGGGTGATGATGATGAATTGCAAAAACTTGAGGAAGTCCAGATATCTGCAGTACTTTTCCCATTTTCTAGACTTTAAAAGTATTAGGAGAAGTGAAGAGGAAACCCGGCACATTTCTGCTCCATTATGGTCAGTGCAGAAGACGGCTGATGAAAAAGAGCGCCATAAAACAACGCTAAAGTGCCGCTGCCCGCAGTTTCGCTTCTCGCGAGCATCTAAAAGTGTCGTACGGTCACTCATTTTCTTTGCTGAAGTTCTAAAGTTCAAGCGTGTCGCAAAAACTGTAACCGAATACGCTGGAAAAAATGACTGGATGTAAAGAAGATGCGATCCTTGCAGGCAATTGCGTTTTAGAATGCCAGTAAATGCTATTTAGCTGGAGGGGACACCGAGGCAGCGCCGCATTAACCGCCCTCCATTTCCTGAGAGCTGCTTTAAACCCAGATGTGGTGAGGGATTTAGACTCATCTCCTCACATCAATGACCTTTATCTGCTGCTACAAGGCATCTTTAATGCAAGCAAGCATTTAGAAATCATCAACAACTACTTTAAGTACTTTAATGTCCTTTACACAGAAGCACGGTCTGGCGACTCAGAGATTCAGACGTTCTTTGTAAATCATCGTGAACTCAGACTCGAGGCCAACGAATGTTCGACTTTTTTTTTTTAAATATAGTCATTCATCATTTCCGCAATTCAAAATAAAAGTTAATCGCCGGTAAATATATCAAACTGCAGATATATCCTCTGTGCAGATGTTTCATCTGGTAGGTTTTTGACTACGTCTGTTGATTTTGTCGTATGTTTTCAAGCTCTGTCTACAAATAATACAACACTCGGGTGTGTGCTGTTGGAGATAAATAATCAACGACATGGTGGTGAGACAGGAAGTGGAGATTAACAGTGAAAGTATTTTTCTACATCAGCATTTCTCAAAGTATTTTATTACAGTACCTTGATAGCACAGTGATATTTCCCAGTGGTGTTTAGTATTTATTCTAAAGATGCTGGTGTTCATGGACATTATGTAGCTCATATTATCACTTATAGCAGCCATACACACAATCCTTCATCATCCTGTTTTTTTTTTTTAATTAATTTCAGACTCATCCTAACAGGACACCACACAAAGTCACCGTTTTTCAAGAGATTTACTGACTCACTCGTTCACAAACTCACTTATTTACTGACTTATTCACTCACTCAGTCACTCACTCACTCAAACGTTCACTCACTCACTCAAACCTTCACTCACTCACTCACTCACTCACTCACTCACTTACTTATTTACTCACTCAATCACTCACTTAAACATTTACTCTCTCACTTATTAATTCACCCACTCACTCGTTCACTCACTCACTTATTTACTGACTCATTCACTCACTCAGTCACTCACTCAAGCCTTCACTCACTCACTCACTTATTTACTCACTCAATCTCTCACTCAAACCTTCACTCATTCACTCACTCACTCACTCATTTACTGACTCATTTACTCACTCAATCACTCACTCAATCACTCACTTATTTACTCACTCAAACACACTCAAACATTCACTCACTCACTCACTCACTCACTTATTTACTCACTCAATCACTCACTCAAACATTCACTCACTCACTCACTCACTCATTCACTCACCCACCCACTTATTCTCTCACACATTCACTCACTCACTCATTCACTCACTCACTCACTCACTCACTTACTCACTCACTCACCCACTTATTCTCTCACTCACTCACACACTTATTCTCTCACTCACTCACACACTCACTCACACACTCACTGACTCAATAACTCACTGACTCGCTCATTTATTCATTCAATCATTTACTTACTGGTTAATTAATTGACTCACACACTGACTCGCTCATTCATTCACTCATTCATTCTTTTACTTACTGATTAATTCATTGACTCATACACTGACTTGCTCATTCATTCATTCATTCATTCATTCATTCATTCATTCATTCACTCACTCACTCACTCACTCACTCACTCTCCCTTTGTGTCTCTCACACAGAGTTATAATCAGGGTAGCCAGTTTAATGTTTTTTATGCCAAATTGGGTTAAATGTAGAAGATTGTGGATACACAAAAAAAGCAATTTTATTTACTGACTCACTCACTCACTTATTCACTCACCCACTCCTTGTCTCACACATTCACTCACTCACTCACTTATTCATTCACCGACTCAATCACTCACTCTTTCTCTCACACATTCAATTACTCACTCACTCACTAACTTATTAATTTACCCACTCACTCACTCTGACTCATTCATTGACTCACACACTGACTCACTTATTCATACACTCACTCACTCACTCACTCACTCACTCACTCACTCACTCTGTGTCTCTCACAAACCCACACATACAGTTAGACACATAGAGTTATAATCAGGGTTGCCAGTGTCATGTGTTTTTATGCAAAATAGGGTTAAATGTAGAAGAAGATTGTGGATACACAAAAAAAGCAATTGTGGGTGCAATTGTGGGTGCAATTGTGGGTCTGTTGTCACCAATATCTAATACAAAGCAATACTAGGAAACAAATCTAATCAAGTTCTGCAAACAAAGGGATCATATAAGTGTGGATTTCTGCTATTTCTGCTGCATGATATGTTGTTATGATTGGGCACTGGAACAGGGGATAACAGAGGGTTTGTGATAAATAATTACAAAATAGCACATTTCAGATATTACAAATAAAAAATTACGTGTACCACTGTGAACTTTTGTGTTTTCTACATAAGGCCTAAAAAAATGAAATAAAACTTGTCTTCCGTTTTTAGGCCTAGAATCTTTTGAGGCAACTTTTCCAGTTTCTTGAGTAGTTTTAGGGATTTTTGTGTAATGTAGGGTGGTGATTTCTAGGACATGGCAACCTTGCTTATAATTATAATTTTGACCACAGCTCTGCAGCAAAAAAATCAGCAAATACATTTACAAGGTGGAAAGTCATCGTGAATACAGATCACATACCGATGAATTTGTTAGGTTTGGAAATGAAATGTTGCTTTTATCGATTTTTCGGTTTTAAACAGATTGTTTTGACTCGTAATGTGATTGGGGTTCGCAAGGAAGTTTTGTAGTTCAGGCCAGTGTTTGGTACTTTTTCACTTTTATGCTGAATTCATATTATATTGCTTTAAACCAAAAATAAATAAATAAATAAATAAATAAATAAATAAATAAAAGTCTACAGGTCTCTTGTAGGGGGTAAATGGTGGCTTAGTGGTTAGCACGTTCGCCTCACACCTCCAGGGTCAGGGGTTCGATTCCCACCTCCACCTTGTGTGTGTGGAGTTTGCATGTTCTCCCCGTGCCTCGGGGGTTTCCTCCGGGTACTCCGGTTTCCTCCCCCGGTCCAAAGACATGCATGGTAGGTTGATTGGCATCTCTGGAAAATTTTCCGTATAGTGTGGTTGTGTGACTGAATTAGAGTTTGTGTGTGCCCTGTGATGGGTTGGCACTCCGTCCAGGGTGTATCCTGCCTTGATGCCCGATGACGCCTGAGATAGGCACAGGCTCCCCGTGACCCGAGGTAGTTCAGATAAGTGGTAGAAGATGAATGAATGAGTAGTAGTAGTATTTTATTTTATTAGTATTATTTTTTTATTATTTATTTATTTTTTATTTTATTTTTTTTTCTAAACCATTTTTAGCCAGAATAATACACCATACCAAGCCAATTCCATTTACAAATGGCAATAATTTTAGACAAATCCAAGTAAAATCCAAGCACAGGCTCCCCGTGACCCAAGGTAGTTCGGATAAGCGGTAGAAAATGAGTGAGTGAATGAGTGAGTGAGTGAATGAGTGAGTGAGTGAGGTCTCTTGTCTACAGTAGTGAAGAAAAAAGCTAAATAAAAAATTTTTACTTTTTTCCTTCCTTCTGGCCATAAATTCCAAAATTGTTATAGAAGAATAATCAACACTTTCTGACCAATTGGTCAATTGATTAATTTTAAAATTCCCTCTCACTAATAGATTTAGATGCACTTTATCACAGTGTAACCTGAGCCAGTGAATGTGTATCCTGTTCTTTTGGAAAATAACTTCCTGGAGAAAATATGGACTAAAAATCAAATTTCCACACTGTTATTTTCTCAGCGCAAATAATGTAATTAATACAAATAAAAACAGATGGATAATTAACGCAGCGTGATACAATGCTGGTTTCTCTTTTGTGTTCATGTTCATGTCACACACAGCAACATGATCACAATAATAGATCGGATTTCTTTTGAGAAAGTGACATTGTAGCATATGTGAATAGAAAGTGGAAGACTTTTTAGCAGCTTTAGCTGTCACTGTAATGGGCAGTTTAGTTAATCAGCCTCTCTACTTTACTTCCTTTTTTCTTTTAATGGCTCCCAAGTTACAGACACAATGTATGTGATGTACACCAAAGTAATCTGATTAAAAAAAGTTGAATGATTTTGTGTTTTAAGCGAACATATTTTTAGACCCCGTCAACATCAATATCATTCGGAGAACTTTAGTTTAGTAGTTAACTTTTAAATTTAGTAGACCAAGAATTTGCAGAATTCCAGAATGACACATGCCTTTATGCAAAGCATCAAGTATTAGCTACGTTTGCTAATCACATGCTATTTAATACCTCCGACTTGATCTTTCTTAAAGCTATTGAACTGCATTTGCATCCATTTTGACTCATCATTGTGTCAACGTTTTTTGACGTGATTTTTTATCCCTTAATCCTTTTAAACAGTAAACTGGCTTTCCTTATTTTACTATTATTTTATCGCCACAAGTCTGATCTAAAATGGGTCAGGACTTTGTTGGCTTTCAGCCTGAGACCTGTGTTTTCCCTCTGTTTTTAACCTTATGCAGAATTTTAGTGGTTGAAGATTAACACCTTTAGAGGCTTATGAACAAGAACTTGAGGCGTCTCAGAGAGCAGAAATGGGTTTGATATCACTGTTTACTTTGATGGAAACATTTGATTGAAATGTTTTGTTCTTTTGGAACTTTTCTATGAATATCTTGCCCCGAGTAGGCTACGTAAAAACGTAAAGTATTTACGAAACATTAACATTTCCTAAAGCTCTGAGTGTCAACTTTCATATGAGCTTCATAGTAAAGACCACTGTGGAGTGGGACATGACAAAGAAAATTTATACTGAACATGGACACAACAGAACAAGAGGAAATTTCATTTTGATTCGATTCCCACCTTGTGTGTGTGGAGTTTGCATGTTCTCCCCGTGCCTCGGGGGTTTCCTCCAGGTACTCCGGTCTCCTCCCCCGGTCCAAAGACATGCATGGTAGGTTGATTGGCATCTCTGGAAAATTGTCCCTAGTGTGTGATTGCGTGAGTGAATGAGAGTGTGTGTGTGTGTGTGTGTGTGTGTGTGTGTGCGCGCGCGTGTGTGTGTGTGTGTGTGTGCGTGTGTGTGTGCGCCCTGCGATGGGTTGGCACTCCGTCCAGGGTCTATCCTGCCTTGATACCCGATGATGCCTGAGATAGGCACAGGCTCCCCGTGACCTGAGGTAGTTCGGATAAGAGGTAGAAGATGAATGAATGAATAATGAAACACATTCGATTCAGATAATTGGTTAATTATAAGGATGAATAAAAAAAATCATTCAAAACCTTACATATGTAAATCGACATACTTCACCAATGGTGGCTCAAACAATTAAGACTATAGGTTGGTCTTATTTGTCATTGATTGGACATTCAGGGGTTCAAACGTCTTTGCTGCCACTGTTTGGCCCTTGAGCAAGGCCCTTGAGTCTCTCTGCTACAAGGGCACTGCATTATGTCTGACCTGTACGTCCTTAGCTGGGATTTGTGAAGAAAAAGATCTCCATGTCCTTTAATGTAGATGTGACAGGCTTCTTCTTCTCTTCAAGAGCTTAGAGAAAAATCAATACTTTCCTACAAACTGATATGTCTTTTAAATAATAAGAAGGAAATGGTCTATATTGATAAACTATAGTGTGTGATAGTTAGCAGAATGCATCTCATATCTGCCCTAAAGACAGTGTGTGATTTACAGCTGGGTCTGAAATCTGATTGTACGAACAGATGCGATGAGAAATAACCTATGATTAGCTGCAGCATTGTGAATAAACTGTGATAACAAGACAAAAATCCACAGAAATAACTGAATTTATTTGATTATATATTGGCAGCGGTCCAGGCCGCTTTAAAAACTGTTCAGACACCAGGAAAAAAAACCATCAAACTCCAACAAAGGATGTGTCAAACAGTTATTTTTATTTTATTTTTCAGGATAAAATGCCTGAAGTATACTTGCTAATTTATTCGGTCGACTCCCAAGTTGTTATGTTTGTGCTGTTAGAATGGTGTTGTGAAGTAAAGCTAAAACATTTCACACACCAATCTGTTGTTATTTTATATGTTTATCGACTCTGGGACTAAAATGACTGAAATACTCATCGTTACTTGACTGCAAATGATTAATGAGTAGATAGTAATTAGATATCTGGCCATTTAAATGGAGAAATGTTACCATGGTAACTATCCAACAAGTGAGAGTGAAGGTGCTTCCTCCAAGGCAGGTAAAGGATGCTGGCATCTTCTTGAAACATTCAATACAACAGAAGCTAAAGGGCCACATCTTCAGTGAACTAGCCCCTGACTATATAGATAGATAGATAGAT
This sequence comes from Tachysurus vachellii, assembly GCF_030014155.1. NCBI lineage: Eukaryota > Metazoa > Chordata > Actinopteri > Siluriformes > Bagridae > Tachysurus > Tachysurus vachellii. The sequence goes on from NC_083463.1 coordinate 5,296,424, forward strand.
AGATAGATAGATAGATAGATAGATAGATAGATAGATAGATATAATAAATAGATAGATAGATAGATAGATAGATAGATAGATAGATAGATAGATAGATAGATAGATAGATAGATAGATTGTCTTCTGCTTAAGATATCATTTTGTTTGTCTTTCCTCATTTGTGTGTCTTTGAATTAAACTAAATGAAAAAATGAACGAATAAATGGAAATACAACCTCCCTGCATGCACAAGCTCACAGAAGCTCATGACTGGCTGGTGTCATTGTGATTGACAGCTGAGACAGGGTATGCCATCCCTTTTTCACTGAGAGTCAGTCATGGTGAGTTTTTCTCTCTCAGGCTCCTGGCCACATTTGGCTCTTACATAAATAGGCTTTAAACCTCAGACCTTTGGATAAGAGAACAAACACTTTTCTGGTTGACATGTATAATTTAAACTATACACGGTGAGTCTTGCATTTGAATCAAGTCTAGAATAGAAGGTTTGATTTTGTCACATATACGGTACATTACAGTTCAGTGAAATTCTTTCTTCACATTTCCCAACTTTAGAGGTTGGGGTGTGAGCACAGGGTCAGTCATCATACAACACCCCCAGAGCAGGAATGATTAAGGGTCTTGCTCAAGGGCCCAATGGTAGCAGTTTGGCAGTGCTGGGGCTTGAACCCTAAGCCTCCAAACAACAACCCAGAGCCTTAACTTCTTAAGTAAGCGTCTTGATTAGTGTAATGCTTTGCTGGCTGGAGTTCCTAAAGCTACCCTAAGTAAATTACAGTTGGTACAAAATTCAGCTGCTAGAATTCTGACTAGGACCAGTGAAGGGAGCACATTACACCTATCCTGGAAAAAATGCACTGGCTTCCTGTTAGTTTCCGTATTGATTTTAAAATTCTCATGCTCACTTATAAGGCCTTGAATAATTTGGCCCCTCAATATTTGTGTGAGCTGTTAACCCCATACATTCCTACATGTGCTCTACTGTATGCTCTTCTGAAGCTGGTGTTCTGACTGTACAAACAACATGGCTAGAAACTACGGGTGATCGGGCTTTTTCCTATTAGGCTCACCAAAATTGTGGAATTCCCTGCCCTCAGAGATTAGGAATGCAGAATCCCTGGGTGTTTTTAAATCCCACCTTAAAACATACTTTTTTAGGGTAGCTTTCATATGATTTCTTTGTTTGTTATTTATTGGCGTTTTAATTTTTGCATGGTTAGTTTTAGTGCCTGTAATGTTATGTGTATCTTTTAATTTTATATTTTATGTCAAGCGCTTTGAGAAGCTACTTTTAATGGCGCTATACAAAATAAAGTTTATTATAAACTGATTGAGCCACAACTGCCCCTTTCAAGTCTTGAGATGTTTTAAGAATTTACTTGGATTTGTCTAAAATTATTGCCATTTGTACCTGGAATTGGCTTGGTATGGTGTATTATTCTGGCTAAAAATGGTTTAGAAAAAAAAATAAAATAAAAAATAAATAAATAATAAAAAAATAATACTAATAAAATAAAATACTACTACTACTCATTCATTCATCTTCTACCACTTATCTGAACTACCTCGGGTCACGGGGAGCCTGTGCCTATCTCAGGCGTCATCGGGCATCAAGGCAGAATACACCCTGGACGGAGTGCCAACCCATCACAGGGCACACACACACACTCTCATTCACTCACACAATCACACACTACGGACAATTTTCCAGAGATGCCAATCAACCTACCATGCATGTCTTTGGACCGGGGGAGGAAACCGGAGTACCCGGAGGAAACCCCCGAGGCACGGGGAGAACATGCAAACTCCACACACACACCCTGGAGGTGTGAGGCGAACGTGCTAACCACTAAGCCACCTTGCCCCCCCACTACTACTACTACTACTACTACTACTACTAATAATAATAATAATAATAATAATAATCATCTGTAATTATCCAGGATAAGAACTCACTGAGATAAAATCTCTTTTCATTGACCTGAAAAGACAACAACATTTAAATACAGAGCAACAATAAAACAGAAAAACTGTAAAAAAAAAAAAAAAAAAAAAAAAAAAACAATTGCAGTATATAATTACACATTGCAGAAACATCCTACAAGACAGTTATTCTAAAAGCCATCAATTCAACCAGCTACAGTAGCACAGTACTGTACATCTGAAGTGTTCCTGTAAGTTGTTCCAAGTTAATGAGGCGTTAAAGTTTAACATCAAGGTTTGTGTTGTATTTTCTTTGTAAAAAGTTTGACTAGAAATACTTCCTTCCACTAGAAAACAGCTAAAGCATATGAGGTTTGGCCTTGAAAAGCTTTCGCTTCCATCTGGACTCGATCTTGCCTTGGCTAATTCATAAGCAACACATTACATATGAACTATTCTTCTGGGACATACTTTTTCTCTTTCTGTGCTGTTTTTCACTTTGCAAAGCTATTTTTCCAAATGCACAAATAAAGTTTGCTCTATAGGTTTCTTTCTTTTGGTCAGTAATTACCCAGGATGATCTCGCAATCCTGCACAGCCATGGCCACTCAATATTCATGTTCTATTCATGCACCGGCAGAAGACAGTAGACCTCCAAAACTTAACGTAGCTGCTCAGAGAAAAAAGAAGGAACTTTTATCCGTATATGTTTCTAAAACATGTTCATTGTGATGTATTGTGTAAATGTACTGAGGTTAAAAACAAATCTTCTTCGTATCAGAAAGCTATATGTGTTGTTGTAGCTATCACCATCGATCAGCATTAAATCTTAGCATTAAACCACATCGAATTGGCTTTGCACTATTGGAAATGTCCTTGTTTTTCTGGTTAGAATCATTTTGTGTTGTTCTATGAAGGTAGTAGTTCACAGCAATGTAACACACAGTGCCCTTCAAAAGTTTAGTATCACACGGACATCTAAAGAAAACCCCTTTTTTATCCATTTCAGAAACATAAAATAAATCAGATCAATTTTAGAGAAAGATCTACAATGTCACAAATGCAAAAGGTTTTTACACCATGTCACTTATGGAGGTCTAAACGCTCCTGCTCTAATATTATTAACTATGCTCACACTTCTATTCCAGCTAAAATAGGGTTCACCATTCATATCCACAAAGGGCCAATATGGCTTCAGATTTTCATTACATCTATGTAGCCAGACATGCCAGACATGTGACAGGGCACATCTCTCTCTCTCTTCTCTCTCTCTCTCTCTCTCTCTCTCTCTCTCTCTCTCTCTCTCTCTCTCTCTCTCTCTCTCTCTCTCTCTCTCTCTCACATTCAAAAACAAATCACAAGCTTGTTTACACCTAGGGACAATTGTAGTCACTAACCAGTATGTTTTTGGACAGTTGGAGGAAACCTGGGCAAAACATGCATGTTTTTACCCAGGAGGCTCATCTAAGGGGGTTTTTACACCTGGTCACTTCATGTGTTTTCTGTGATCAGATAGCTATCCGATGGTAAAAAGACCAGGTCTAAATGCCCTCCGAAACGGTTTCGAGACGGATATAAATCAGATCGCTCAAACCACTTCAGGAGGTGGTCTGGGACGCATTTCAGATGAAACTGAACAGGTGTAAATGAATGTGGTTGTTCAAGCCACATACGTCAGCGCTATACTCCTCCCAAACGGAAGTACAGTACGTCACTCGCAAGTAACTCACGATAAACAAATAAATGGACTTTTTGATTGCATTCTGAAAACCGCTTACAACAAAGCGTGTTCCATTTCAATTACCCCGGAAATGAGGTAAAATATATTAGCATTTTGGGTGGGAGTAGAAAGATCGGATTGATATCCGATTCGCCGAGACGCATTTATGTGGCCTAATGTAAATGGTACAGTTTTAACAAATCAGATAGCTATCGGATCAGAGAAAACACATGAAGTGACCAGGTGTAAAAAGGCCCTAAGAAGCCCATTATCAGCAACCTCTCAGTCCTCTGTTTCCATCTCATCTTAATTTTGCTATTCCAACTTAATCATTTTACAGTATAAGGCTATGTGATTATTAGAGAACCGTTTTAAAATCGTTCTTAAACAGCTAAAAACTGCTGTAGTGATTGACGGAGCAAGAAAAGTGGCCTTCTTTAGGTTAGTTTAGTATCTGGAGCTCTGGAGTTTGTTTACAGGCTCAACATAGCCGGAAAGGAAGGATTAATTTACTTTTCATGGTAAGAATCAGAAAAGCGAATGATCCCAATTATGAACAGGATGTAGGATGTAGGATGGGATTATTGTTAACGTTAAACTGTAAGTCTTGTTGAGTTATTCATGTTGATTACAGTAGAGTACCATAGAGTTTGTGGTATTCGTGGAATTTGAAAAGTGGAATGAAAAACAGCTTTCCATCCAGATAGAACTGTATTCTCAGATAACTATTAACAACAAATACGTTTTATAAAACTGGACTAAAAAAAAAGTCGACGTTCAGGTTCAAGAACAAATATGTGAAGAGAAAATCTAATTATTAGAACAACTGTTAGAATTTCTGTACAAATTATTTCATTTAAATATGTGGATAAATATAATCTAGCCACAGGGTTTGGGACGCAAGCCCGGATAAATAGAAATGGTCACGTTCCAAATTTAAACATGTGAGTCGTCAATAAGGAAAGGTGTAGAAGACAGTAGTGAGAGCAGGTCTGCTGTATGGGTTAGAGACTGTAGTAGTGAGGAAAATACATGAGGCAGAGATGGAGGTAGCAGAGATGAGGATGTTGAGGTTCTCTTTAGGAGTGACGAGGATGGACAGGATCAGGAACGAGCACATCAGAGGGACAGATCAGGTTGTCTGTTTTAGGGACAAGGTCAGAGAGACTAGATTGAGATGGTTTGGACATGTACAGAGGAGGGAGATGGTTATATTGGTAGAAGGGTGTTGGAGATGGAGCTGACAGGTAAGAAGTCAAGAGGAAGGCCAAAGAGGAAATATATGGATGTGTTAAATGAGGACATGAAGGTAACTGGTGTGAGATTAGAGGATGCCGGGGATACCTTAGGAACCCCTAACAGGAAAAAGAAGAAACATGAACAGAAGTAACGTTTACTTAAACTGATTGCATACTAAAGTGAGGGCATATTTTTTAACATGATTTGAATATTCGCTCTGATTGTTGTTGTTGTTGTTGTTGTTGTTGTTGTTGTTGTTGTTCTTCTTCTTCTTCTTCTTCTTCTTCTTCTTCATTCATTCATTCATTTTCTACCGCTTATCCGAACTACCTCGGGTCACGGGGAGCCTGTGCCTATCTCAGGCGTCATCGGGCATCAAGGCAGGATACACCCTGGACGGAGTGCCAACCCATCGCAGGGCACACACACACACACTCTCATTCACTCACACAATCACACACTACAGACAATTTTCCAGAGATGCCAATCAACCTACCATGCATGTCTTTGGACCGGGGGAGGAAACCGGAGTACCCGGAGGAAACCCCCGAGGCACGGGGAGAACATGCAAACTCCACACACACAAGGCGGAGGCGGGAATCACTAGGCTAACCACTAAGCCACCGTGCCCCCCCTATTATTATTATTATTATTATTATTATTATTATTATTATTATTATTATTATTATTATTATTCTGTGTTGGATGTAAGGAATAAAGCTGCTGTATTATGAAATATTTTATAAATATAAAAGGGTTTCACCCTTTGTGTTTCTCAGTGAGGTGTGTGTGTGTGTGTGTGTGTGTGTGTGTGTAAATGAATTAAATAGTCCTGATGGGTTTCGTTCTTTTATTCTGTATGAAGCGTGGATTTACTCACTGGAGCGCAGCCTATAGGTCGAACCATTAAAAGAATTAGTGACCATTAAATAATAATGATGAGGTTTTAAGACTTACAGCAGGCAGTTCATTAAACTCTGTGTAAAAGTTTGAGTAAAATGTACTTTTTAAAGCAAACAAACAAACAAAACTGCTAGTTCAATTTCTTTCATTTTTTATGACAACAGTCCTTTGCTTATACAGTCATGTGAAAAAATTAGGACACCCCATTAAAGCTCGTGTTTTTTAAATAATTTTTAATAAATAGTCTTTTTTAAATGATCTATAAAATGTAATTTAAAGAAAATCAAATTTCTTGTAAGACAAAAGTAAGGACACCCCAACGTTTATTTGCACTTAAAATGGATAAAATGAGCCACAGGTGTATCACATGGGGTGCACAAATTATTAGAACATTGTTACAGAGCATTTTAGAGGAGGCTTGAATTACGTAAACCTCAGATATTTAGTTTGGTTTGGTCTTAATTGTTGAAAAGAGAGGTTTTCCAATGGTGACATACTGTACAAAGAGTTCTCTAAGGCCTTTAGAAAGAGAATTGTTGATGCTTATGAGTCTGGTAAGGGATATAAAAAGATCTCAAAAGAATATATAATCAGTGATTCCACTGTCTGGAAATCAATTACAAGTGAAGAAAATTTAAAACAACATGACCGGGTCAGGACGTCCATGCAAATTCACCCCAAGAGCGGACCACAAGATGCTCATAGAAGTCTCCAAAAAACCTAAAATATCATCACAGGACTTACAGCAAGTTCTTGCTACAGTTGATGTCAAAGTGTATGAATCTACAGTACAACGAGAAAGAGACTGACAACTTTAATAAACATCGGTGGTGTGCAAGGAGGAAACCTTTGCTGTCTAAGAAAAACATGAGGGCAAGACTGAAGTTTGAGAAAGAACACAGAGACAAACTCCAAGATTTCTGGAATAATTTGCTTTTACAGATGAGTCTAAAATTGAATTACTTGGACATCATAACAGAGCGCATGTTTGGCATAAACCAAATACAGCATTTCAGCTAAAGAATCTCATACCAACTGTGAAACATGGAGGTGGAAGTGTTATGGTTTGGGGATGCTTTGCTGCAGCAGGACCTGGCCAGCTCATCATCATAGAATCCACTACACTCTAAACACAGATTTTCGAGGAAACCCGTTGCATGAAATTAGTTTAGTTTTTACACAGGATAAAACTAAACAAGTTAAGTTGTTTGAGCATAGAATCTCAAGTCATTCATTCATTTATTCATTCATTCATTCATTAATTTTCTACCGCTTATCCGAAATACCTCGGGTCACGGGGACCCTGTGCCTATCTCAGGTGTCATCGGGCATCAAGGCAGGATACACCCTGGACGGAGTGCCAACCAGGCGCAGGGCACACACACACTCTCATTCACTCACACACTACGGACAATTTTCCAGAGATGCCAATCAACCTACCATGCATGTCTTTGGACCTGGGGAGGAAACCGGAGTACCGAGGCACGAGGCACGGGGAGAACATGCAAACTCCACACACACAAGGCAGAGGTGGGAATCGAACCCCCACATAGTTCACATTACTAATGTTTTTGAGCGTATGTTTTATAAAATAACTATTAATGTCTTATCATTTAAATTATACTACTTAAATGAGATTTTATATATTAATTTAATAAGAAATAAAACAATAACACCATTTCATTTTTTTTATTGTTGACAAAAAACAGGTAACACTGCAATGTACTCAAGTTCACAATGTTAACACTACAGTGTTTAGAGGAAAATACATTATTCAACAATAAAGCATTAAACTGGATAAAAATAAAGGGAAAAGAGCACATGAACACACTCCTGCACGCGCTGGTGACAACTTTTGAGTTGATAACTGTTAACTCATATCAATAAAGCAACAATATGCAGTTTTAACATACAGTTCACTATAAGCGCAGAACACTGGTAAATGTTAAGAACACTTAGTGACTGGACAATCGGAACAAGAATCTGTTCAAAGATTCACACTGTGCAACAAAAACAGGCATGGCTTCTGATGCTAGCTTAGCCCTGATGGTAATTAACTATAATGTTTTAATAGGTAACCTCGTTTGTCACATATACAGTAAATTCACAAAACTTACACTTCCACTGCATCTTCAAAAGAACCTGTGAAAACAGTGCATAAGAAACATTTAGATTAGCAAATCACTTTCACTGTAAAACCTTAATGAACATCTGCTGACTACATCTTTTAAACAGTTTAAGTTGTGTATTAAGTTTTAATACACCAGAGACATATGCTAGCTTTAGCGACAAGCATGTGTAACGTACATGCATAACTTACACATGCTTATATGAACCAATGAAAAAAAAAACTTATGCCAGTGAAATACAAACATTGTAACTGGGAACATATAACACTGGCTAACGTTATTAAATGTGACCTGCCAGAAATAGCTCATGTTACCGTGAACCGACAGCAAATGAGAAAAAAAAAACTAGCATCAATCGTCACATTTACACTAAATTAACTTATTAACATTTAACTAACATCGGTTTTAGGGTAATCATTTATTGTCAGAAAGATATATTTTATATATTAGACTATTTACACTCACCGTTTCAAAGTGCTTTCAAAAATCCACGGTTTGCGTGCCGAGGACCAGACAGCGCATTGTCACGATGACCTGTTTCAGAGGGGGTTTCAATCGAACCCCGACCCTGGAGGTGTGAGGCGAACGTGCTAACCACTAAGCCACCGTGCCCCCACATAACAAGTTGTCTCTGCTTAACATGATCATTGCACTCAATATTTCATCTGAATAGTGCAAACAACTCATTTGAATTAGTAGTGACAACGTTTTTTTAAATAAAGAATAAGCAATGACCACTTAAAATGTTTCATTAACAAAAAATCTGGGTTTAGAGTGTATGAACTCTACATTGTGTCAGAAGGTGCTTGAGGAACAATCTGTCAAAAAAAATGAAGTTGAAGCGAAACTGGACCTTGCAACATGACAATGACCCAAAACATCTCAGTAAATCCACCAAGGACTGGATCAGGGTTCTCACTCTTTTTCAGAGATCATTTTCCAGGACTTTTCCAGGACATTTCAAATTTAGCAAAAAAA